>NC_057798.1:760041753-760171230 GCF_018294505.1 Triticum aestivum | reverse complement strand
GCGGTGGCGCGAGGAGATGGGGGGATCTGAGTGGGAAATCGGGAGGGGGCGGTGGGAGATCGAGGGTTTGGGTGGGGGAAGGGGAGGGGCATGCGGGAGGCCATGGACGGCGGCCAGCTCCGCCGGAGGGAGGTGCCAGCGGCGATCTGGAAGGGAGGAGGCAGCTCTCTCCGTCGGGCAGCGAGGAGATCTGGAAAGGAGGCAACGAGGAGATGGATGGGTTGGTGTGGGGGTGGGAAAGAAAGGAGGAAAATGACCAGCTAGAGTTTCGTGTTTTGTGTGGAAGGGTTGAGGACAACCGTTGGATCCACGAGCATCCGACAGCGTATGATGCACGATCCGCGTGAAACGTCTACAGACCAATCAGAATGTAGTATGATGCTATGACCATCTAAATTGGTCGTAGTTGTCTAAAAATAATATGTTAAAATCATGTCAGCTATTTTATGACCTGAGAAATTCAAAAAGAAAATAGAAAACCTTCTCATTGTGTCACCAGAATGTGAACGAGTTTTCAGAAAAAATAACAAACATGAAAAAATATAAATATCTTCAAAAAGGTGTAGTGAGAAATGAGTTTTTGTGCAAAAATAAACATTTTTCATTTTTCGAGAGCCCAAAATGAGTTTTTCTGTGAAGGACCTACCATATATTTGTTGCAAAATTGGACCAAAACATTTTTCTAAAATACTAGGCCATATTTAATGCACAATTGACAAAATGGTTGGGTGTCAAAAGTTTTGATCCACCTCTAGTGAAAAGACGAATTCCCGCCGATTCAGGTGGAAGCAGGTCAAATTTGAACTGCAGGTGCCTCATAGTTTGCTATTTATTTTTTCCAAAAATAATTTCTAGGTACATAAGTACCTATTTAATCAGAGAAACACCAAAAAAATTCCAAGATTCAACCACTAGCTAGGAACGGTCATTCCCGTCGTTTTGACCGCATTTTGAAACGGGCATAAATAATTCAAAAAAAATTAAAAAATTGGGAAACCTTCGCATTGTGTCATTATATGTGGCCAAGTTCCCAGGAAAAATAACAAACTTGTAATACGGTAATTATTAAAAAAATGTTCTCAGAAACGAGCTATCACGTGTGGAGATCAATGGCTTTCAAGCCAAATGATCAATCTTATGGCCACATTCATGGCATAGTTTGTTCAAATGATCTCATATTGTGCACAAGGGTGCATATTGGAATGGCAAACAATGTTGCCTAAGGAACTTTTATTTTCTTTGGACGAAAAAACCATTTTCCATTTTACGAGTGCCCAAAAGGAGGTTTTTTGTGAAGGACCTCCCAAATATTTGTTGCAAAATTGTACCAAATCATTTTTCTAAAATACTAGGCCATATTTAATGCACAATTGACAAAATGGTTCGGTGTCAAAAGTTTTGATCCACCTCTGGTGAAAAAGACAAATTCCCGTCGATTCAGCTACAAGAGGGTCAAATTTGAACTGTAGCTACCTCGTAGTTTGCTCTTTATTTTTTCCAAAAATCATTTCTAGGTAAATAAGTATCTATTTAATCAGAGAAACACCAAAAAAATTACTAGATTCAACAACTAGCTAGGAACGGTCATTCCCGCGTTTTGACCGCATTTTGAAACAGGCATAAAAAATTCAAAAAAAATCAAAAAAATTGGAAAACCTTCGTATTGTGTCATTATATGTGACCAAGTTTCCAGGAAAAATAATAAACTTGTAATACGATAATTATTTTAAAAAGTGTTCTCACAAATGAGCTATCAAGCGTGAAGATTCATGGCTTTCAAGCCAAATGATCAATCTTATGGCCACATTCATGGCATAGTTTGTTCAAATGATCTCATATTGTGCACAATGGTGCATATTGGAATGGCAAACAATGTTTCCTAAGGAAGTTTTCATTTTCTTTGGACAAAAAATTCATTTTCCATTTTTTCGAGGGCCCAAAATGAGTTTTTTTGTGAAGGACCTACCATATATTTGTTTCAAAATTGGACCTAATCAATTTTCTAAAATACTAGGACATATTTAATGCACAATTGACCAAATGGTTTGGTGTCAAAAGTTTTGATCCACCTGTGGTGAAAAGGACAAATTTTCGCCGATTCAGTTGGAAGCGGGTCAAATTTGAACTGTAGCTGCCTCATAGTTTGCTCTTTATTTTTTTCCAAAAATCATTTCTGGGTAAATAAGTATCTATTTAATCAGAGAAACACCAAAAAAATTACAAGATTCAACCACTAGCTAGGAACGATCATTCCCGGCGTTTTGACCGCATTTTGAAACGGGCATAAAAAATTCAAAAAAAATCAAAAATTTGGAAAACCTCCGCATTGTGTCATTATATGTGACCAAGTTTCCAGGAAAAATAATAAACTTGTAATACGGTAATTATTTTAAAAAAGTGTTCTCAAAAATGAGCTATCAAGTGTGAAAGATTCATGGCTTTCAAGCCAAATGATCAATCTTATGGCCACATTCATGGCATAATTTGTTCAAATGGTCTCATATTGTGCACGAGGGTGCATATTGGAATGGCAAACAATGTTGCCTAAGGAAGTTTTCATTTTCTTTGCACGGAAAATTCATTTTTCATTTTCCGAGTGCCCAAAAGGAGGTTATTTTGTGAAGGACCTCCCAAATAATTGTTTCAAAATTGGACCTAATCAATTTTCTAAAATACTAGGACATATTTAATGCACAATTGACAAAATGGTTGGGTGCAAAAAGTTTTGATCCACCTCTCGTGAAAAAGACAAATTTCCGCCGATTCAGTTGGAAGCGGGTCAAATTTGAACTGCAGCTGCCTCATAGTTTGCTATTTATTTTTTCCAAAAATCATTTCTAGTTACATAATTACCTTTTTAATCATAAATACATGGTGTGGTGGCGATACGTCGAGGTTTGGGCGGTGGCCGAGGGCCCCAACTCTAGAGCGCGTAAACTCGCATGCCCGCCGCGTGGTCACCGCGTGACCGTGGCATTGCCATGTGTTCTGGGCGGCCTAGGTATGTCTAGTGGGTTGGGAACTCCCCAGGTAGGTGCTAGGAAGAAAATTACAACATAAGATTCTCACGAGGAGACTGATCGATGCTCAAACATGAATAAGCAGCCAAGTGTTTAATTTGCGGTATGGGAAATGCACATGGCTAATGGGCGTGAGTTTTGGCTGAGGATGATCAGTTACTAAGAAGACCGTCTGCACAAATTTTCGCCTTAAAAGGAGGAGCCTATGTGGTACTTGCTTTACAAAGTACCACAGTGGACATAAATACGAATGTTGAAACTCGGCTCAAAATAATGAATGGATTGAGCTGGCATTTGATGGAGGATGGTTATTTGGGCATAGGAAAGCACTGTAGAAAATTGATACTATTTGAACATGCCAAAGTGGTACTTCCTTCACAAAGTGCTACTCTGAACAGAATAGGAAAATGAATATTTTCGAATTATTTTTGAACTAGGCAAGGAATGTTTTTGACATATTTGATGAAGATATGATCCAAAACATTTATGAGATTTTTTTTGGGAATTTTGGGAATAACAGAAATATAGGTTGCTTCACAACCTAGGGCAAAAACTGCCACATGGACATGACACATAGGCAAAACTGATGAGATGGCGCCTAGTCATCACAACCCACCACAATCTACAAGGCTATGACCATCTATATTGGTCATTAACAACTAGAAATAAGGCAGCAGACTAGCACTGTTTGCTTTGTGACCATTTCGTGTAAGGAAATTACGACCTTTCTAACCAAAATGGTCGCAATGGTTTAGGGTTTGGAGCCCCCCGAACAGCTTTTGACCAATTGGTTTGAAATGGTCATAGATCTATGACCAATTCTTCCAGGGTCACTGACAGAAGGTCACTAGTTGACATATTTCTTGTAGTGGTCCCTTAACCTATAAGTCTTCAATACACCAAAATCACTAAGGGGCACTAGATGCACTTACAAGCCCTACCTCTCTCCCTCATCATCTCTTGCGATGCTTGGTGAAGCCCTGCTGGAATGCCACGCTCCTCCATCACCACCACGCCGCTGTGCTGCTGCTGGACGGAGTCTTCCCCAACCTCTCCCTCTCTCCTTGCTGGATCAAGGCACGGGAGACGTCACCGGGCTGCACGTGTGTTGAATGCGGAGGTGCCGTCCGTTCGGCACTAGGATCTTCGGTGATTTGGATCACAACGAGTACGACTCCCTCAACCCTGTTCTCTTGAACGCTTCTGCTCGCAATCTACAAGGGTATGTAGATGCACTCCTCTCTCTCTTGTTGCTAGTCTCTCCATAGATAGATCTTGGTGGATCATAGGAATTTTTTTGAATTTCTGCTACGTTCCCCAACAGACGGACCATGTGTTGGAGAACGTTGCAGAAAACAAAAATTTTCCTACTCGTTTCACCAAGATCATCTAGGAGTTCATCTAGCAACGAGTGATTAGATGCATCTACATACCTTTGTAGATCGCGAGCGGAAGCGTTCAAAAGAACGGTGATGATGTAGTCGTACTCGACGTGATCCAAATCACCGATGACCAGCGCCGAACGGACGGCACCTCCGCGTTCAACACACGTACGGAACAGCCACGTCTCCTCTTTCTTGATCCAGCAAGGGAGGGAGGATAGGTTGAGGGAGATGGCACCAGCAGCAGCACGACGGCGTGGTGTTGATGGAGCTGCAGTACTCCGGCAGAGCTTCGCTAAGCACTATGGAGGTGGAGGAGGTGTTGGGGAGGGAGAAGGAGGCAACCAAAGGCCAAGGCGTTCAGGTATGAAGTCCCTCCTCTCCCCCACTATATATAGGAGGGCCAAGGGGGGGTGGCCGGCCCTAGGAGATCCAATCTCCTAGGGGGTGCGGCGGCCAAGGGGGGTTTCCCTCCCCCCCAAGGCACCTAGGAGGTGCCTTACCCTCCTAGGACTCTTCCCCTTTCAAACCCTAGGCGCATGGGCCTATGTGGGGCTGGTGCCCTTGGCCCATTAGGCCAAGGCACACCCCCTACAGCCCATGTGGCCCCCCCGGGACAGGTGGACCCACCCGGTGGACCCCCGGGACCCTTCCGGTGGTCCCGGTACAATACCGATAACCCCGAAACTTGTCCCGATGCCCGAAACAGGACTTCCTATATATAAATCTTTACCTCCGGACCATTCTGGAACTCCTCGTGACGTCCGGGATCTCATCTGGGACTCCGAACAACATTCGGGTTATTGCATATACATATCCCTACAACCCTAGCGTAACTGAACCTTAAGTGTGTAGACCCTACGGGTTCGGGAGACAAGCAGACATGACCGAGATGACTCTCCGGTCAATAACCAACAGCGGGATCTGGATACCCATGTTGGCTCCCACATGCTCCACGATGATCTCATCGGATGAACCACGATGTCGAGGATTCTATCAACCCCGTACGCTATTCCCTTTGTCTATCGATATGTTACTTGCCCGAGATTCGATCGTCGGTATCCCAATACCTCGTTCAATCTCGTTACCGGCAAGTCACTTTACTCGTACCGTAATGCATGATCCCGTGACCAGACACTTGGTCACTCTGAGCTCATTATGATGATGCATTACCGAGTGGGCCCAGTGATACCTCTCCGTCATACGGAGTGACAAATCCCAGTCTTGATCCATGTCACCCAACAGACACTTTCGGAGATACCCGTAGTCTACCTTTATAGTCACCCAGTTACGTTGTGACGTTTGGCATACCCAAAGCACTCCTACGGTATCCGGGAGTTACACGATCTCATGGTCTAAGGAAAAGATACTTGACATTGGAAAACTCTAGCAAACGAACTATACGATCTTGTGCTATGTTTAGGATTGGGTCTTGTCCATCACATCATTCTCCTAATGATGTGATCTCGTTATCAATGACATCCAGTGTCCATAGTCAGGAAACCATGACTATCTGTTGATCAACGAGCTAGTCAACTAGAGGCTCACTAGGGACATGTTGATGTCTGTTATTCACACATGTATTACGATTTCCGGATAACACAATTATAGCATGAATAAAGACAATTATCATGAACAAGGAAATATAATAATAATGCTTTTATTATTGCCTCTAGGGCATATTTCCAACAGTCTCCCACTTGCACTAGAGTCAATAATCTAGTTACATTGTGATGAATCGAACACCCATGGAATTCTGGTGTTGATCATGTTTTGCTCTAGGGAGAGGTTTAGTCAACGGATCTGCTACATTCAGGTCCGTATGTACTTTACAAATCTCTATGTCTCCATCTTGAACATTTTCACGAATGGAGTTGAAGCGACGCTTGATGTGCCTTGTCTTCTTGTGAAACCTGGGCTCCTTGGCAAGTGCAATAGCTCCAGTGTTGTCACAGAAGAGCTTGATCGGCCCCGACGCATTGGGTATGACTCCTAGGTCGGTGATGAACTCCTTCACCCATATTGCTTCATGTGCTGCCTCCGAGGCTGCCATGTACTCCGCTTCACATGTAGATCCCGCCACGACGCTTTGCTTGCAACTGCACCAGCTTACTGCCCCACCATTCAAAATATACACGTATCCGGTTTGTGACTTAGAGTCATCCAGATCTGTGTCGAAGCTAGCGTCGACGTAACCCTTTACGACGAGCTCTTCGTCACCTCCATAAACGAGAAACATTTCCTTAGTCCTTTTCAGGTACTTCAGGATATTCTTGACCGCTGTCCAGTGTTCCTTGCCGGGATTACTTTGGTACCTTCCTACCAAACTTACGGCAAGGTTTACATCAGGTCTGGTACACAGCATGGCATACATAATAGAACCTATGGCTGAGGCATAGGGGATGACGCTCATCTCTTCTATATCTTCTGCCGTGGTCGGACATTGAGCTGAGCTCAATTTCATACCTTGCAACACAGGCAAGAACCCCTTCTTGGATTGATCCATATTGAACTTCTTCAATATCTTATCAAGGTATGTGCTTTGTGAAAGACCTATGAGGCGTCTCGATCTATCTCTATAGATTTTGATGCCTAATATATAAGCAGCTTCTCCAAGGTCCTTCATTGAAAAACTTTTATTCAAGTAGGCCTTGATGCTGTCCAAGAGTTCTATATCATTTCCCATCAAAAGTATGTCATCTACATATAATATGAGAAATGCTACAGAGCTCCCACTCACTTTCTTGTAAACGCAGGCTTCTCCATAAGTCTGTGTAAACCCAAACGCTTTGATCATCTCATCAAAGCGAATGTTCCAACTCCGAGATGCTTGCACCAGCCCATAAATCGAGCGTTGGAGCTTGCACACTTTGTCAGCATTCTTAGGATCGACAAAACCTTCCGGCTGCATCATATACAATTCTTCCTTAAGGAAACCATTAAGGAATGCCGTTTTGACGTCCATTTGCCATATTTCGTAATCATAGAATGCGGCAATTGCTAACATGATTCGGACGGACTTCAGCTTCGCTACCGGTGAGAAAGTCTCATCGTAGTCAACCCCTTGAACTTGTCGATAACCCTTAGCGACAAGCCGAGCTTTATAGATGGTCACATTACCATCCGCGTCTGTCTTCCTCTTAAAGATCCATTTATTTTCTATGGCTCGCCGCTCAACGGGCAAGTCAGTCAAAGTCCATACTTTGTTTTCATACATGGATCCTATCTCGGATTTCATGGCTTCCAGCCATTTGTCGGAATCCGGGCCCGCCATCGCTTCTTCATAGTTCGAAGGTTCACCATTGTCTAACAGCATGATTTCCAAGACAGGGTTGCCGTACCACTCTGGTGCGGAACGTGTCCTTGTGGACCTTCGAATTTCAGTAGGGGCTTGATCAGAAGTATCTTGATCATTTTCATTAACTTCCTCTCTAATCGGTGCAGGCACCTCAGGAACATTTTCTTGAGTTGCGCCATTTTCCGGTTCAAGAGGTAATACTTCATCAAGCTCTACTTTCCTCCCACTTACTTCTTTCGAGAGAAACTCTTTCTCCAGAAAGGACCCATTCTTGGCAACAAAGATCTTGCCTTCGGATCTGAGGTAGAAGGTGTACCCAATAGTTTCTTTTGGGTATCCTATGAAGACGCATTTTTCCGACTTGGGTTCGAGCTTTTCAGGTTGAAGTTTCTTGACATAAGCATCGCATCCCCAAACTTTTAGAAACGACAGCTTAGGTTTCTTCCCAAACCATAATTCATACGGTGTCGTCTCAACGGATTTCGACGGAGCCCTATTTAAAGTGAATGCGGCAGTCTCTAAAGCATAGCCCCAAAAAGAAAGCGGTAAATCGGTAAGAGACATCATAGATCGCACCATATCTAACAGAGTGCGATTACGACGTTCGGACACACCATTACGCTGAGGTGTTCCAGGCGGCGTGAGTTGTGAAACTATTCCACATTTTCTTAAGTGTGCCCCAAACTCGTGACTCAAGTATTCTCCTCCACGATCTGATCGTAGAAACTTGATTTTCCTGTCACGTTGATTTTCAACCTCACTCTGAAATTCCTTGAACTTTTCAAAGGTTTCAGACTTGTGTTTCATTAAGTAGATATACCCATACCTACTTAAATCATCAGTGAGGAGTGAGAACATAACGATAGCCACCGCGAGCCTCAACACTCATCGGACCGCACACATCAGTATGTATGATTTCCAATAAGTCGGTTGCTCGCTCCATTGTTCCTGAGAACGGAGTCTTGGTCATTTTACCCATAAGGCATGGTTCGCACGTGTCAAATGATTCATAATCAAGAGACTCTAAAAGTCCATCAGCATGGAGCTTCTTCATGCGTTTGACACCTATGTGACCAAGGCGGCAGTGCCACAAGTATGTGGGACTATCATTATCAACCTTACTTCTTTTGGTACTCACATTATGAACATGTGTAGCATCACGTTCGAGATTCATAAAGAATAAACCATTCACCATAGGAGCATGACCATAAAACATATCTCTCATAAAAATGGAACAACCATTATTCTCAGATTTAAAAGAGTAGCCATCTCGAATTAAACGAGATCCCGATACAATGTTCATGCTCAAAGCTGGCACTAAATAACAATTATTAAGGTTTAAAACTAATCCCGAAGGGAGATGCAGAGGTAGCGTGCCGACGGCGATCACATTGACCTTGGAACCATTCCCGACGCGCATCGTCACCTCGTCCTTTGCCAGTTTCCGCTTATTCCGCAGCCCCTGCTTTGAGTTACAAATGTGAGCAACTGCACCGGTATCAAATACCCAGGAGCCACTACGGGCACTAGTAAGGTACACATCAATTACATGTATATCACATATACCTTTCGTTTTGCCGGCCTTCTTATCCGCTAAGTACTTAGGGCAGTTCCGCTTCCAGTGACCGCTTCCCTTGCAATAAAAGCACTCAGTCTCGGGCTTGGGTCCATTCTTTGGCTTCTTCCCGGCAGCTTGCTTGCCGGGCGCGGCAACCTCCTTGCCGTCCTTCTTGAAGTTCTTTTTACCCTTGCCTTTCTTGAACTTAGTGGTTTTATTGACCATCAACACTTGATGTTCCTTCCTGACTTCTACCTCTGCTGATTTCAGCATAGCAAATACTTCAGGAATGGTCTTTTCCATCCCCTGCATATTGAAGTTCATCACAAAGCTCTTGTAGCTTGGTGGAAGCGACTGGAGGATTCTGTCAATGACTGCATCATCCGGGAGATTAACTCCCAGCTGAGTCAAGCGGTTATGCAACCCAGACATAGTGAGTATGTGCTCACTGACAGAACTGTTTTCCTCCATCTTACAGCTGAAGAATTTGTCGGAGACTTCATATCTCTCGACCCGGGCATGAGCTTGGAAAACCATTTTCAGCTCTTCGAACATCTCATATGCTCCATGTCTCTCAAAACGCTTTTGGAGCCCCGGCTATAGGCTGTAAAGCATGCCGCACTGAACGAGGGAGTAGTCATCGAAACGTGCCTGCCAAGCGTTCATAACATCTTGTTCTGCAGGGAGAACGGGTGCGTCACCAAGCGGTGCTTGTAGGACATAATCTTTCTTGGCAGCTATGAGGATGATCCTCAGGTTCCGGACCCAGTCCGTATAGTTGCTGCCATCGTCTTTCAGCTTAGTTTTCTCTAGGAACACGTTGAAGTTGAGGACTACGTTGGCCATTTGATCTACAAGACATATTGCAAAGATTTTAGACTAAGTTCATGATAATTAAGTTCAACTAATCGAATTATTAGTGAAATCCCACTTAGATTAGACATCCCTCTAGTCATCTAAGTATTACATGATCCGAGTTAAACTAGTCCGTGTCCGATCATCACGTGAGACGGACTAGTCAACATCGGTGAACATCTTCATGTTGATCGTATCTTCTATACCACTCATGCTCGACCTTTCGGTCTTCTGTGTTCCGAGGCCATGTCTGTACATGCTAGGCTCGTCAAGTCAACCTAAGTGTTTGCATGTGTAAATCTGTCTTACACCCGTTGTATGTGAACGTCTGAATAAAACACCCGATCATCACGTGGTGTTTTGAAACAGCGAACTGTCGCAACGGTGCACAGTTAGGGGGAACACTTCTTGAATTTATTGTGAGGGATCATCTTATTTACTACCGTCGTTCTAAGTAAACAAGATGCAAAACATGATAAACATCACATGCAATCAAATAATAAACGTGACATGATATGGCCAATATCACATAGCTCCTTTGATCTCCATCTTGGGGCTCCATGATCATCTTGTCACCGGCTTGACACCATGATCTCCATCATCATGATCTCCATCATCGTGTCTCCATGAAGTTGCTCGCCAACTATTACTTCTACTACTATGGCTAACGCGTTTAGCAATAAAGTAAAGTAATTTACATGGCGTTTCTCGATGACACGCAGGTCATTAAAAGAATAATGACAACTCCTATGGCTCCTGCCGGTTGTCATACTCATCGACATGCAAGTCGTGAATCCTATTACAATAGCATGAACATCTCATACATCACATATAGATCATTCATCATTCATCACAACTTTGGCCATATCATATCACAAACCACTTGCTGCAAAAACAAGTTAGACGTCCTCTAATTGTTGTTGCAAGTTTTACGTGGCTGAATTAGGGTTCTAGCAAGAACATCTTCTTACCTACGTTAAAGCCACAACGTGATTTGTCAACTTCTATTTACCCTTCATAAGGACCCTGTTCATCGATTCCGCTCCAACTAAAGTGGGAGAGACAGACACCCGCCAGCCACCTTATGCAACTAGTGCATGTTAGTCAGTGGAACCGGTCTCACGTAAGCGTACGTGTAAGGTTGGTCCGGGCCGCTTCATCCCACAATACCGCTGAAGCAAGAAAGGACTAGTAACGGCAAGAAAGTTGACAAATCTACGCCCACAACAAATTGTGTTCTACTCGCGCAAGAAGAACTACGCATAGACCTGGCTCTGATACCACTGTTGGAGAACGTTGCAGAAAACAAAAATTTTCCTACTCGTTTCACCAAGATCATCTAGGAGTTCATCTAGCAACGAGTGATTAGATGCATCTACATACCTTTGTAGATCGCGAGCGGAAGCGTTCAAAAGAACGGTGATGATGTAGTCGTACTCGACGTGATCCAAATCACCGATGACCAGCGCCGAACGGACGGCACCTCTGCGTTCAACACACGTACGGAACAACCACGTCTCCTCTTTCTTGATCCAGCAAGGGAGGGAGGAGAGGTTGAGGGAGATGGCACCAGCAGCAGCACGACGGCGTGGTGTTGATGGAGCTGCAGTACTCCGGCAGAGCTTTGCTAAGCACTATGGAGGTGGAGGAGGTGTTGGGGAGGGAGAAGGAGGCAACCAAAGGCCAAGGCGTTCAGGTATGAAGTCCCTCCTCTCCCCCACTATATATAGGAGGGCCAAGGGGGGTGGCCGGCCCTAGGAGATCCAATCTCCTAGGGGGTGCGGCGGCCAAGGGGGGTTTCCCTCCCCCCCAAGGCACCTAGGAGGTGCCTTACCCTCCTAGGACTCTTCCCCTTTCAAACCCTAGGCGCATGGGCCTATGTGGGGCTGGTGCCCTTGGCCCATTAGGCCAAGGCGCACCCCCTACAGCCCATGTGGCCCCCCCGGGACAGGTGGACCCACCCGGTGGACCCCCGGGACCCTTCCGGTGGTCCTGGTACAATACCGATAACCCCGAAACTTGTCTCGATGCCCGAAACAGGACTTCCTATATATAAATCTTTACCTCCGGACCATTCCGGAACTCCTCGTGACGTCCGGGATCTCATCCGGGACTCCGAACAACATTCGGGTTACTGCATATACATATCCCTACAACCCTAGCGTAACTGAACCTTAAGTGTGTAGACCCTACGGGTTCGGGAGACAAGCAGACATGACCGAGACGACTCTCCGGTCAATAACCAACAGCGGGATCTGGATACCCATGTTGGCTCCCACATGCTCCACGACGATCTCATCGGATGAACCACGATGTCGAGGATTCTATCAACCCCGTACGCTATTCCCTTTGTCTATCGATATGTTACTTTCCCGAGATTCGATCGTCGGTATCCCAATACCTCGTTCAATCTCGTTACCGGCAAGTCACTTTACTCGTACCGTAATGCATGATCCCGTGACCAGACACTTGGTCACTCTGAGCTCATTATGATGATGCATTACCGAGTGGGCCCAGTGATACCTCTCCGTCATACGGAGTGACAAATCCCAGTCTTGATCCATGTCACCCAACAGACACTTTCGGAGATACCCGTAGTCTACCTTTATAGTCACCCAGTTACGTTGTGACGTTTGGCATACCCAAAGCACTCCTACGGTATCCGGGAGTCACACGATCTCATGGTCTAAGGAAAAGATACTTGACATTGGAAAACTCTAGCAAACGAACTATACGATCTTGTGCTATGTTTAGGATTGGGTCTTGTCCATCACATCATTCTCCTAATGATGTGATCTCGTTATCAATGACATCCAGTGTCCATAGTCAGGAAACCATGACTATCTGTTGATCAACGAGCTAGTCAACTAGAGGCTCACTAGGGACATGTTGATGTCTGTTATTCACACATGTATTACGATTTCCGGATAACACAATTATAGCATGAATAAAGACAATTATCATGAACAAGGAAATATAATAATAATGCTTTTATTATTGCCTCTAGGGCATATTTCCAACACCATGGTGCCCAGGTACCAGACCAGCAGGGTGGCTTAAAGAATGGGCCCACTCAAGGCCCATCATCCGAAGATGGCGGCTCATGGCCTAGAAGAATAAGTCGCCCGAAGTTTCCTTTCTTAGAGAACAAGGCAAGTCAGAAAGCATACTAAGTCACATATCATGTTGTGAACCGGACTCTTGTAAGCTGAGGGCTTCGACCTATATATAAAGGCGAGTACGTGAGGCATGAAGACTAAGTTACAATCGATCAATAGCTAGGTCAAGTGAATCCGCTCCCTTGTAATTGATTCCAGCAATAAATAATAAGCAGGACGTAGGCTATTACCTCGATCGTGTGGGCTGAACTTGGTTAAATATGTGTCTCTCGAGTCCGATCAACCCCGACAAGCTAACCGTCCAGTTGTGATGGCCTCACGACTAAGTCCTCACGCTAGGACATCTGCCGTGAGGCAACCATGATATATAGGGTTGGTCTGTTTAGTTCCGATAGTCTGAGAGGAATGATTTCCCTATTTTAGAAAATATGGCAAATTGCATTTCATTAGAGATGGCTTTGCAGCAAATTGCACGAGTGAGCGATTCATACTTTTATCAAGTCATACAATTTTTTGGTTAGGATAGAGGAGTAAATGCATTGGTTGGTTGTTTTGAGTTAATAACGGAGATGGTATCATATCAATTGAGTGCCCAGCAATGGACATCATAATTTTGTTTCGTGGTAATCCATGACATTCTATTGTATGTTACAATGTGATAATGGCTCAAAAGACATCGGATCTACCTTCTTGGCTTGGGGGCGTCACATGTGAAGCACACCTTGTCCCCTTCATGACTGTGGTGGATCAACACGAACAATGGGGCAGGGGATCAGGGTGTAGCGTGGGCCGGTTGGTGGGGGGACTCCTCCTTGGCGGTCTGTGCAGTAGTACGATGTGAATGAGAGAAGGCGCCATGGCGAAGATGAGGTGGGAATCATTTGGTTTTAAAGAAGAGGGCTCCACAAGAAATATCCCGCTACGACGGGGAACCGAGCGGGAAGGGAAGGTTCTAGCAGCAAAAGTAAAGGGTGAGTTGTGGGGTGGGGTTTTTATGTTGGGACCCGTGTTAGTGATAACATAGCGAATAGTTTGGAAGAACATATTTTTCCCCTATATATGGGTTAGATTTGATGGAGTCCTGACTGTCCAGACGATTGGGTTTTGGGGAGCCTACTGGGTGCATGTTTGATGCCCGAACATAAACGAAGCGGATGAGGAAGATATGAGATTCAACCTTGAAGACGGCCTTAATCATTTCTTTAATTTATTTGTATCATTGTAGCCCGTACACCAACGCACGGGTACTCTACTAGTGTTGATGGCTGCAAACAAATTTGTTGAGGAATGGTTGCATCTAGTGAACATATGAATCCATGAATATATGAACCTCCATTGTGCATCTAGCTCAGGAGGTAGCACAGGAGTGTTTGCATCCAGTGATGTAGCCAGGATCGGGCCAAGCCGCGGGCAAGCCCTAGGCCGAACGACTGCTATAGTGCTGAATAGTGTCATCTCATGGTACAGTCAATAAAGAACCACGGCCAGTGGCGGAGACAGGGGGACCAGCAGGGGCCCTGGCCCCCCTAATGTCATTGGTTTAAGACTAATATCTACTCCTAATGAAGCAGTTGGTGAATAGTCCACCGGTTATTTTTCGCTGGTTTTATTTCGTCCCACCACTTTCACTGGTTTTTTCGTCCCGTCCTCCCACCCCACCGGTTTAGTTTCACGTCACCCTCTTACACAACGAAAAAAATCTAAACCGGTTAGAACTTTCCATGCTAGCACAAATTATTTAGTAATGCATTTATGTGAAAAAATCAATCACGATCAATCACGATCAATATCTAAAGATCAAATCTAAATTAATTAACCTTACCTTAAATCGCCAATTCTTCTTGTTAGTCCCACCGAGCGAAGACATCCCTACACCTCCCCTCGCACTTGAAAGGAAGGAAATTAACTTAGAAACAGAAACCCATGCATGGATGCCAATCCCGTTCCTCTCTCACGTTCTCTTTCCTTTCCTAGCTCCCATTCTCCTCATAGAGATGCACATTGATCGGGAAGGAGGATGACTGAATGAGAGGCCTTAGATCGGATCCTCTTCGATCCAGGCATCTGCAACGTCAACGACGCATACACCAGGATGCTCGACAAGACCAAGCACCAGGACGACGTCGATGACGACATCCCCGCCGTGCTAGAGGGCGGCCGCGGCGTAGATCCCTTGGTCGGATTTGAGAGGATGTAACCGCCCGGCGGCAAGATGCGGAGCTGCGAACATGCACGGATGCGCTGGAGACAAGCTGTGCGGAGCCGCAACCGTTTCCATTGGTTGCCGCGCTGTAAGCGGTTGTTCGCTGTTGCTTCCATAGCCCGCCAGGAGCCGTCGTCGCGCATAGAGGGCCAAGGCAAGCACGGACGTTGGCGATGGTGGGCTTGTGGCGCGGGTGCACATGTTGCCGGAGCCGAGGCGAACACCTAGGGTGCGCCGATGTGGATGCATCTGTGCTGCTGCATGCGCCTCAATGACGAGAGCCAAAGGTATTAAAATAGGAAAGAAGCACCTGATTATTATACCAATTAGATCAATACTTTGGTATATGCATGGTTGTATGCGCCGCTTGATCCTCCGGTGTATGACACCCAGGTAAACATTCATCCCTAATTCCCTTCTGTATGTTCCTCCCAGCTGAAGACGGTGTCGTATTGCTTTTGAAGTGGAAATGGAATAGATGAATTCTTCTCACGCTCGGATGGAAGTGACTCGTGTGAGTGCATATGATACAAGTGAAAACAATCAAATTAATTATTAAATCATTGAGGTTAATCACAGAAGAAGACAATGATTTTGCTTTATCCTAATTGATGTTTTTGCAGTGAGCGGCGTGGAAGTCGACTTCTCCAGCAATCAGGCCATGACCGGCAATCTTCGGGAGGAATTCCATGCGTCGTCCCTTCCACATGCTCGTTACCTTCCTCCTATTCAATCGCTCCAGCACATGGGTGTGCGTGGTGGCCAGAATTGGGTTTCGCCGGAATGTCTTTGTCTCTCGTTCGCTCTTGGTAGAGCGTATTGATAACGTGTATGAAGTTGATAACGAGGGAGACTCAATCACCTCATAGTATCCAACGTTTATGATCACCCCCTTGCGCCTAGCGTCGTCTCGTTCGCTTTGTCGTTAATTTTGGAGAGACGTGTGTTGTTTATCACGTCGCTCCCGCCGACGAGGCTGATGCAAGGGCGTCCTCCCCTGCTCTGACGAGGAGGATGCCCTTCCATGTGAGATCCAGCAAAGAAGCACTCCACCGATATCCGTTCCTACGAGATCCGACGAGGAAGTGCTGGCCTCCTGCCTCCGGCGGGGAAGCTACTGCCTTCCACGGCAAAAAAGTGGTTGAGCACAACGTTCTTGAAGCCTCGTGCGATGGAGTCTGCACAAGATAATATTCATCCTTGCCTTTCAACACCTGGCCTACTGTTAAAAAGGCTCTGCATCTAATTGCTTACTATACAAAGTTTGTTTATGTCTAGAGTTCATCTAGGGATTAGTAAGAAAATAAGTTGTTTTTTGTCAAATGGTTATGCAGGTTCGAGCAACCTCAAAGTAGGCTGGGGAGGATAACCAGTGATTATACTGATGCTGGAGAGTCATGTTGAAGTTGAGTTTGTATGGTTATAGATTTTAATCCCTGTGCGGGTGGTGTTCTTGAAGTTTCATTTGGTGTTGGTGTCAGCAGGCTTATACTTTCATCATCTTCTACATCAAATATAGTGGTTAATTGTTTTGGTCAACTCTGCATTTTATTTCCTCAGAATTACCTCGCCGCATTTTGTGGACAACAAAAGTAACATTATGGTAATTGGTAAAAGTTTTTGGTCCCATAATACCAGAGTGTGTGTGTGTGTGAGAGAGAGAGAGAGAGAGACAGAGAGAGAGAAAGAGAGAGAATTTAGATATCATTTGGTGGTAGCAAGTTCAAGTAATAGTTTGAACACATTCAAAAAATAGTATAAAGATAATGCATATTACATAAAAATAACACTGAGAATTTAGATGTATTGTTTGTCATGGAGCTGTGGCTGGCCGATTTACATGAAATTAATTCCCTTAGTTGTGGTGGCAAATATAATACACATAATTCATATTGTTATGCACTAGCGTCTGTGTGTGTGAAATAGATGGATTATGGTCCCGTACCCAATAAGATGGATATGTGTGTGTGTTAGAGAGAGAGAGAGAGGGGGAGGGGAGAGAGAGTGAGGAAGAGGGAGGGAGAGAGAGAGTGTGTGTGTGTGTCCGAGGATTTGATGGTAAAAAAGGTCGCCAATGTCACTTGATATGTATGAGAATATTAAATGTAATATTACCATGATTAATATTAAACTCTTAAAGTTAATGTGGCCCCGTTGCAATGCACGGGCGTTCTTCTAGTACCAGTGTAAACACGGAATTTTTTGCTGTCAAAACAGAGTATTTCAATAGACTGGCCCTCCCTAATTAGGTTTAGCAACGTTTAGCCCTCCCCATTGGATTTTCCTGGCTCCGCCACTGACCACGGCGCCACGACCCGGGCGGCAGCCTGGGGTGCCTGGATCCTAACTATGACGTTGTTTGCGTCGGTGCCAATTGAAAGACTGTGGATCATGTGTTGGGTTCATGATTGGCGGCTAGCAGGTATGCTTTCCTCCTCCGACGTCATCGTCGAGCGGGGGCGCCATATATGGAGTTTGATGGCGTGTCCGGGATGCTGCCTCGGCTAAATTTTATCAATGACAATAACTTCGCATTCGTTAAGCTACTTTAAAGATCCGGAAAGTTGTATATCAGCGATGAAGCCGCGTCGAGCTGAGCGAACTCTTTTTCTTGATTGCATTTTTTCCTTCTTGTCTTGTCCTATGGCCTTTTATGAGTTGTGTGTGATTGGCGCTTTGTGCGAAGGTGTCAAAGTGGATGTCTACGCTACGGGGCGAAGCAGCTTGGGTTTGGGTTTGCGCGGAAGTAGGTGGGGCCGTTGCCTGGCGCGGGGGGCGGGCGGGCCCCACCTGTCGGCGCGCGCGTGGAGCTCCCGCTGACCAGGCGGGCGCGACCTCCACGGGTTCGTCCGCACATGCATGCATGCCGTTCGGTTCGTTCTTTCTCGTCTCTTGGTTTTTCCTTCCCCTTTCTCCGATCTCGTCGCGGCGTCTCCCGGCCGCCCGGATCCCCACTCCCAAATGCGATCGATCGACACAGTGATCCACTGGCTGACTGATTGAGGAGCGATGGCGGCTACGACGAGGGTTCTCGGATCCAAATCGCCCGACTGCTTCCAGCTCCGGGACCCTAATTCCTGGTACCTCCCGCCTCCTCATCACATCACCTTGTTGATATATATGATCAATTTCCCCTCATCCCATCTCCCCTGCGTCTCCCATCTCTCTCCCCCAACCCTCTCGAATTATGTCTTCCTACGCATGCAGTACTGCGGTTTTCATCTTAGAAACTCCATGCGCTGCTGCATTTGGTGAAACAAATTTGTTCCTTGGCGGCAAGATCTCGTGTGAGCTGGCCACGTCCGCCACCTGACCGAATCTGAGTGAACACCTTGCAGAAATGATGTAGGAGTAGGGGTGCAAGGTAGTGGCGAATGAGAGGAATATTTCAATAGCCATTTGTCAGGAGAAACTTTCAGATTATTCAGGAGCGAAACAGCACATAACCTTCAGTAGATACCTTTCCGTGGAAGCACAGTTCAAAACAGCAGCATTACAGAGTACTAGTATGTTGTTGATCTTGGCTCACAAATCACAGTGCCTTCCTTGCCATTCTTGCAGGGTTTGCTTGACCGAGCTTGCGAGCGATGTGGTCGTCGAGATTGGGCACATTTCCTTCCATCTTCACAAGGTACGTACGTACGGTTGTTTTGCTCTCTACATCTCTGTCGTACATTCCTCAACAAAGCAATTTCTCTGTTCCTCTGTTCCGGCGATTCTGGAATCCAGTGTCAAATTGTCACATCATTCTCAACATTTGGAAATACTATCCATCTACATGCAGTAATTATAGCCCTCCATGGATGATTATGACTTGAACGAAACTGCTACTCACAACTGAAATTTGCCATCTCTTTCACTGACTTGTAAATTACAGGCTGCACTTGTACATATTGTTGATTCTTTCATATTTATACTGTACTGACAACATGCAGCACACTAACTTCCCTCTGTATTTCCATCCAGTTCCCCTTAATCAGCCGGAGCACCACGCTGCAGAAGCTCATCACCGAATCCACCACATCTCCCGATGACGATGGCGGCAAGCCGTGCACCGTGCAGCTCGACGACCTCCCGGGCGGCTTGGCGGCCTTCGGGCTCGTGGCCAAGTTCTGCTACGATATCCAACTCGAGCTCAACGCGGCCAACGTCGTCCCCGTGCGCTGCGCGGCCGAGCGCCTGGGCATGGCCGGCGAGGGCAACCTCGCCGCCCACGCCGAGGCCTTCTTCGTCCGCGACGTGCTAGGCAGCTGGGACGCGGCCGTGCGCGCGCTGCAGGCGTGCGACGATGGGGACGACGGCGTGCGGCAGCTCGCCGAGGACCTCCTCCTCGCGCCCCGGTGCATCGAGTCGCTGGCGGCCAAGGCGTGCGCCGACCCGACGCTCTTCGGCTGGCCCATGGTCGAGAACTACACAGCGAGGTGCGTCGATGCCGCGGCGCCACCCGTGATGTGGAACGGGATCAGCACCTACGGGAAGCCGCGGTCGCCGGGCGCCGGGTGGTGGTACAGGCAGGCGTCGTCGCTCCGGCTGCCCCTGTACAAGCGGCTCATCTCCGAGATGCGGTCCAGGGGCATGAGCCCCGAGGGCATAGCCGGCTCGCTCGCGCACTACGCCAGGCGGCACCTCTCCGGCCTTAACCGGCGCGACGTCGGCGGCGGCGGTGGCGTGTCGGATACCACGTCGTCCGATGACGTGGTCGGCGAGCAGCGAGTGCTGCTAGAAGAGATCGTGGCGCTGCTCCCCGCCGAGAAGGGCGTCACGACAACGAGGTTCCTGCTCGGCATGCTCCGCACGGCGACGGTCCTGCACGCCGGCGCGGCGTGCCGTGAGGCGCTGGAGAGGCGGGCTGGCCAGCAGCTGGAGGAGGCGGCGCTGGAGGACCTCCTGATCCCTAACGCCAACTACTCCACGGACACGCTCTACGACGTGGACTGCATGCAGCGCATGCTGGAGCAGTTCCTGCTGTCCAACACGACGGCGTACGCCGACCACTTGCCGGAGATCACGGCGGACGAGGCCCCGCCCGGCGAGCTCATGCCGGCCAGCACGGTTGCCAAGCTCGTCGACGGGTACCTCGCCGAGGTCGGCACGGACGCCAACCTCAAGTGCTCCCAGTTCCAGCAGATCGTGGCGCTCGTCCCTGACTATGCCCGGTCCCTCGACGACGGCCTCTACCGCGCCATCGACATCTTCATCAAGGTAGGTTATGGCCGGTGGCGGCCATGAATTAATGAATGTTCTTGAGCTTGCGTTTGATACCTTTCCGTCGTGGCAGGCGCACCCGTGGCTGACGGAGTCGGAGCGGGAGCAGCTGTGCCGGCTGATGAACTGCCAGAAGCTGTCGCTGGAGGCGTGCACGCACGCGGCGCAGAACGAGCGGCTGCCGCTGCGGGTGGTGGTGCAGGTGCTCTTCTTTGAGCAGCTGCGGCTACGCACCACGGTGGCCAGCTGGTTCTTCGTCGGCGACAATGCCGCCGCCGCCGCCGCCGACCAGGGCTCCCCAAGGAGCTCCCGCCCGAGGAAGAGCCGGACCGGCGAGGTGGACTTCGGCACGGGGTCGGAGAACAACGACAACGAAGAGGTCGAGGTGTACACGCCCGGGAGCAGCAGCGAGCCGGCGTCAGCGATGAGCGTGCCGGAGATCCGGCAGAGGGTGGTGGACCTGGAGGGGGAGTGCTCCAGCATGCGGCAGGAGATGCACCGGCTAGGGAAGCCCAAGGGAGCGCTGAGCAGGCTGTTCCGGAAGCTCGGGCTCAGTGGCGGCGGCAGGACGTCGTCGTCGCGGCAGCAGCAGCAGCCGCGGCTGCCAAGCTCCGGCGACGAGAAGCGCAGCAGGTTCTTGGATTTGGGGTGTTAGTTTTGGAAGAAGTAGCTCGGTCGCATGTGGTTTCAGATTGTAGAATAGGTTAGCACATTGGTTCCATCTTTTCCCGCTGAAATAAGAATTCTAGAGTGTACACATTTTTGAACAGCCGATTATTTCTTTAGGCACTGATTGATTTAGATGAAAAAGCAGATATACACAGGTT
The DNA here is from genome assembly GCF_018294505.1 of Triticum aestivum. Lineage (NCBI taxonomy): Eukaryota > Viridiplantae > Streptophyta > Magnoliopsida > Poales > Poaceae > Triticum > Triticum aestivum. The sequence goes on along the minus strand of NC_057798.1, from coordinate 760,149,763 downwards.
TTGCTAGCATAATTTTGGCAACAAATAGATGCAGTCTGGAAGAAAAAGAAGGGGAGCCATGAACTGCAAGCAGATGGATATAGAGTACAAATACTTCAACATTTTAACAAACCACACGAGTTAAATAGTCGATACACAAATATTTGAACAAACCACCAGAGTTAAATAGTCAGTGCACATACATTTTAACAAACCACGCAGAGTTAAGTAGTTGCTACACAAATAGTTGGATAGCATAAGCTAAACACAAATTCTTCAAGGCTCAAACCGCTGGACAATCCACCAAGAGGTCCTGCTTCTCCTTGACAAGGAGGGACCAAGCAACAACGATCTTCACCTTACTGTTGCCAACTGAACATTCACCCTCACCTGTCTGGCAAAGCTTGGCAAGGAATTCGACCTTCGAATCTTGAGCAGCGCAACCAGACTCCAAGTAGGTTCGTATGACAACTACCAGTGTTCCTTGTGTTTGCACTGACACAACATTCCTTGACAGATGAAGGTAACCATCTGATCCTACACGCACTTCTTTATCATCACCGCGACAATCAAGCAACACAATTTCATCTGCATCAGCCACAACTTCATCTGCAGCAGCAGTCAAGGAGCAAGCAACTCGGCATCCATGTTCAAAAGGCCAGTCCCCTTCAACAACGCATACACCCAAGACAGTGGCCTGGACCGCTTCAGAAATCTGCTTAAATTTTAACTCCGCTACACACAAACTGTTCTCGAACACGAGGGAGGTACCTGTACCCTCATACCGCTTGCTAAGAGTGATCAATTCTTTGTCGTGGGATTCCTCTCCCTCTTCTATTTTCAGTTCTATTTCAAAGTCAACAGGGCCCAGAGCTACAATTGCACGAGACGGACCAGTAAAACATAAAGAAGAACCCTGCAAGCATCATATCATTAACACTTAATTGCGACGGTTGGGCAAAAAAAAGGTTACTTAATTGCAATATAGACTACAAAAGCACAAAGAAGAAACAATGGAAAACAAAGAGAAAACTGAATACAATACTTACATTTTCATTGAGTTCTTGAGAGTTAAGACTTGACCGAGAGAAGACAATGTTGCGGTTGCGATCCACGCTGTCTCGAGCAGCGACCACTCCGTACAGTTTGAGTGGCCATTTCAATCCTCTTTTTAGTTCAAGAATTTGTATGGAGTAGATCTGCAAGGTGCTCCCAGTGACACCACAAGAGGATCGGATGGTATTGGGTGTGTAGTGCGTAAAATGCATAGGGCTCAATGTGGCTGCAGCAAAAAGTAATGCCGAGTGCGTACTGTCAGAAATCTAAAATGAGCAACTAAATTAAGCAAAATATACACCGTTTAATTATACAAGGAGAAAGGAAGCTAGTGATCTGCTACAATTTGATTCGAATTTTAGAACCAATAACATGTACGTATGTGTCCCTTGTTTTTGCTTGTGTGTGGCGACTCTCGACTAACAGCCCTGCAAAAAGTTCTAGTGGGTTTGCTTTTGACACATTTTGAACCAGTTTTCTACCAAGCTTAATTCATGGAGTCCCACAAGTACATTCCATAGTTCAGCTAGCAACGCGACAAATTGCACTAATATTTGAAGCAAAAATATGAATACTCCACACTGTAATCATGAACATTGTAACTGTAAAAAGTGTTTAAGTATAACAGTGAATGATAAAAGTGCTTACAGGTAGAAGCAAAGAAATTTTAAACTTCATAAATGATCATGAAACAAATACAAGAAAGCAAAAGCACCAGAAATTACACTACCCTATAAAGCAGAACTACATGTAGAATTTTTTTTTATAGAAATGATCACTGTAAAAAAAAGGTAAATGGCAAGTCATGCTTGTGAACCTATACTGAAAATAAATTCTACCCTGAACCATGAAGCAAAAAGATACAAGCCCTTGCAACATGTCACTTGTGATGTGTTGAGAATAATAATACCACGGAAAACACATTTACTCAACACTGTAAAAACTAGACAGGTAAAATAGCTTAAGAAGCACAGTAATCCATGTACAAACACTAATGAATACCAAGCTACAAAACAAGCCCTTAATGCTATAAGCCTATAACTGATGTTTCTCTATACTAGTAGAAAAGTTCAGAAGTAGAGGGATCACTTTGCAGTTACAGTTTGACCAAAAATTACAACTGCCTACAGAATGTAATTCGTGAACATTTGAACTATAATAAAGTTCAGACAACACTGTAAGATCTTGAAGTGAACACATGAACTTAAAGTGGATTTATTGAACCAAAAGAATATAATGAGGGCAGGCTGAAACTCCTTATCATTTGAACAGCAATAAAAAAGCTCTAAAAACTGAAACTCATATGCACTTCTCAAGACAGAAAAGCAACTTCTAAAAAATTTGGCCATATGCATTTTGACTGCAACTGTTATGCATTTTTGACTCTACAACCTGACATTCAAGAAAATGAAATGTTCAATTCATGAACATGAGGACTGCAATTTCTGTAGGAGTCAACGGGAAACAGAACACATGTTTCCTACCAAGTTAAGAACAAAAGAATACTCCCTCCGTCCGGAAATACTTGTCGAAGAAATGCATAAAAATGGATGTACCTAGAACTAAAATACGTCTAGATGCATCCATTCCTCCGACAAGTATTTTCGGACGGAGGGAGTACATCACTATATAAATCACATCATATTGTAGCATTGGAGGGAATACTGTGACCCCCAACATACATACAAACATACATTAGGCCTCACAGGGGAAAAGTATTAGTGAACATATACAATAGAAATTAGTGCTTAAAGTAAACTCTATACGTCGCAACTATAAGAAATTATATCAACTACCAAGTTTTCTGACGCATGAAAAAAAGCCTAGCATAACAAAATCCACATCATGTAGGAAGCTGCAAAGCAAGTGTTGAATGACATAACTCTTGTTTCTCTAAACTGACAGAAAGGCATCAACATCAGAATTTGCACTTAGATTTGGACCAAAATGACTAACAAACAAGGCTTACTCAGAACATTCCTTAAATCGGGGGCCATATAAAAGACATAATCATCATTTATATTAATGAGCACCCAAATAACAGAGCGCAACAACCAGCTCGAGAGAAACAAAAACAGCCAGTGGTAATAAAAAGATACTCCTACAAATTTAAGTTCTATGCTAGATTGCTAGTGATATGCTAGAATTTCTAGACAAGCAAAGAGATTAAAGTAAAACAAATCAAAAGATGCATGTTTTGCTTACTTTTGTCTCGGAAGTCGCCGCACCTTACACTCTTGCTGCCCCATCCAGTTTCCCAACCGTCACGATGATCCGCGAAGAATTCCTCGCTCACCTCCATCCGCTTCTTGAGATACTCCATTGTGGCCATCTCCTTCTTCTCCCTCTCATCCTCCTCCTTGTCCTTCTTCTCCCTCTCCTCCTGCTCCTTCTCCCTCTCCTTCTTCCACCTCAACTCAATCTCCTTGTCCTTCCCACTCCCCATCTTCCTCTCCGTGTAGTACCTCTCCCTCTCCTTCTCCTTCTCCTCCCATCGCTTCCACTTCAACATGTTCTGCTGACGCACCTCCTCCGCCCTTTTCTTCAGCGTCTCCACCACCTTCTCGTAGAACTCCTCCTCCTCCCTGGTAACCACTAAGGCCAGCGTGTTCTCGTAGCTCAAGGGTTCTCTCAGGAACTTGTCGTGGAGATCCAAGAATGTGTTCTTCTGCTCCTCCCCCGCCTGCTCATTATCGTGGGTGTCTTCGTACAGCTCCTTGCAGGCGTGCATTAATGCGGACGTCGAGTTAACGAGCTCATCGGCCGTGTACGAGGAGAGGGCGGCGCCATTATCGGGTCTGACCACAGCGTACGCCATGGACAGCATCCGGTGGCTCAGGTCCTCCCTATCGTGCACGATAGAATCGAAGTACCTCCCGAGCTGCTCCGCTGCCGAGGCCGATTCTTCCGTCTCCATCTCCTGGACCTGGCCCTGGACGGGGGCCGTGTAGTCCGTTCCGGCGAGCCTCCGGACTAGAGTTATTTCTTCTCCTAGCCCTCGCCGCTTCCAGACGGAGACCCCGGAGGTGAGGGAGGCGAGCAGGTACCTGCGCTCCCTGTGCAGGGACATGATCTCCTTTACCACGATGGAGGACTCAGGAGACTGCTGCTCCTCCGAGACACCCTCCATCTCGCTAGTATTCAGGCTTGCCGTCTACGACTACGAGCGAGTGCACTCGCCGCCGCGGCTGCGTGGTCCTATATATGAGATGAGATTAGCGTTTCAAGGAAACAGCCTGGTCCTACCCTATTAATCGCTCGCTGCGCGCTTTGTTTAGTTTGATTCCGTTTCCGGCCGCGGGTACGCTACGTACGTGAGTACATCTACTAGTATCGCTCTTTTTCTTGGATTGGATGGATTGCACCGGAACGCATACGTCTCGCATACAAATTCAAGACCGAAACGCGCACGCACGCCGCCTGTTGACTTTTTCCTTCCGCCACGTACGCCTGCAGAGTGCAGACTCGACCTCTTCTTCCTCTCCAATTTCGGTTCGGCCGAAATTTTCGAGCCGTCCGCCGGGAACTCAGCTCAGGCGCCCACGTCCATCTGCAACAGTTAGTTCATTCACTCACTGTTACTTCGTTCAAAAGTTGAAAGAAAGATTCAGGATGGAGTGTGCACCTTAATTACTGATCTTTAATTTTCTACTCCCTCTGTTCCCGATTTATTTGTCGTTCAAGATCTGTTCCGACCAGGTGAAAAACGTATGAAATTACATGTTTGCCCCTCCACCCAGAACGATACCCCTCCGCCAGATTTGAAACCACCCAGCTGCACCTCCGCCCAGCGTTTTGATTTTCGGTTTGTGATTTTTCTCGCCCTAGGCCGAGATGGCCGAATTTCGGTCGTTTTTAAAAATTTCGGCCGAAATTTGACCAAAGTTTGACTGAAATTTGATAAAAATTTGACCAAAATTTCTCAAATTTGACCAATTTCGGCGGAAGATAGATTTCGCCCTAGGCCGAGATGGCCGAAATTCGGCCGAAATCCATTTTTTTCGGCCGAAATTCAAAACACAGCCTCCGCCGCCTTGCTCCTCCGCCCCCACCTTTGCCACCCTGTTCCTCCTGGGCCTAGTCATCCTGTCGCCCCGCCCTCCTGGGCGTGGTCATCTCCACGACAGCCATCTCCTGGGCGTGGTCTGCTCCTCTGCCTCGTCCTGCAAATCAAATACAGCAAGCAGGCAGCAGCAGTTCATCACAACAAATCAAATCGAGGGGAGTAAGGCTAGTAGTAATCCAGGGAAGTACTGCAACAAATCAAATCAAATCCAGGGGAGTAAGGTAGCATCAGTTAATGTCAGCAGTGTTAGAGTTTGAGTAGTTTACTTCATGTAATCTCAACCTATCTCTATCTCTCTCTCCCGTATCCTTCTCTATCTCTTATACCGAACCAGATTGGAGTTCTCTCTGGTCTCTCTTGTACGCCACGGCAAGGCATTGTTTGCCCCATATAAATATACACGACGCGGCTCCCTCGAGGAGTAGGAACGCTTATACCAAATCTTACATGGTATACAGAGCTAGCCTCTTCCCTATCATCTAGCAACACAAAAAAAAACGAGAACCCCAGCGCCCTTCCATCGCCATCATCATGAGCTCCAGCGCCGTCGGCCTCAACCTCAGCGCTCCACCAACAGAGAAGCTCGCGAGGGGGAATTACCTCCTATGGAAGGCGCAAGTTCTGCCGGCCCTGCGAGGCGCGCAGGTGACCGGCCTTCTCGACGGCAGCGATGCAGCGCCGCCGAAAACAGTGGAGATCGCCAAGGCGGACAAGACCACGACCATCGAGCCGAATCCACTGTATGGTCCATGGATTGCCAAAGATCAGCAGGTCCTAAGTTATCTGCTAAATTCGCTCACTCCAGAAATCCTCGCGCAAGTTATCGGTAAGGAAAGTACCCTTGATCTATGGACCGCTCTTACCACGATCTTTGTTGCGCAGTCGCAATCGCAAATAACAAACCTGAGGATCGCCATCTCCAACACCAAGAAGGGCAACATGTCCAGTAATGCTTTCATCACCAAGATGAAGAGCCTCGGAGACGAGCTTGCGGCAGCAGGTCGTCCGGTGACAGATGGAGAGATGGTGGACTACATCCTCGCCGGACTCGATCGGGATTACGACCCCGTCGTTGCAGCAGTTGGCACCATCAAGAATTCCATCTCTGTTGATGATCTTTTCTCGCAGATTTCCGCTTTCGATAAGAGGATGGAGATGCTTGGTGACGGACCAGGCTTTCGTTCGTCAGCCAATGCCATGTACAGGGGGGCGTGGCTAGTCTCGGGACAGAGGAGGCCGCGGACGCAGGGGGTGTGGTCGCTCTGACTGTGCTCCCTCTTCTCCTGTCTGCACCGGTGGGAACAACGGCTACCAGCAGCGTCAACGCCAACCACCACCGCAGCAGTATCAGCAGCAGTATGAGGGTGATTACCCCGAGTGCTAGATATGTTACAAATACCATGCTGGCGGCGACAGGGACTGCTGGGATCGGTACAAGGAAGATCATCGGGAAAGGAAGAAGGTTAACCTCGTCACCAACTCATATGGCATCGACACTAATTGGTATGCAGATTCGGGTGCTACCGAGCACATCATAGGAGAGCTTGATAAGTTGACGATGCGGGAGAAATACCATGGAGGTGACCAAGTTCACACGGCAAGCGGAGCTGGTATGGATATTACTCATATTGGTAACTCAATTGTTAAAACCCCTCAGAAAATTTTTCGTCTCAATAATGTCTTACATATCCATCATGTTGGAAATATGCCCTAGAGGCAATAATAAATTAGTTATTATTATATTTCCTTGTTCATGATAATCGTTTATTATCCATGCTATAATTGTATTGATAGGAAACTCAGATACATGTGTGGGTACATAGACAACACCATGTCCCTAGTAAGCCTCTAGTTGACTGGCTCGTTGATCAATAGATGGTTACAGTTTCCTGACCATGGACATTGGATGTCGTTGATAACGGGATCACATCATTAGGAGAATGATGTGATGGACAAGACCCAATCCTAAGCCTAGCACAAAGATCGTAGTTCGTATGCTAAAGCTTTTCTAATGTCAAGTATCATTTCCTTAGACCATGAGATTGTGCAACTCCCGGATACCGTAGGAATGCTTTGGGTGTACCAAACGTCACAACGTAACTGGGTGGCTATAAAGGTGCACTACAGGTATCTCCGAAAGTGTCTGTTGGGTTGGCACGAATCGAGACTGGGATTTGTCACTCCGTGTAACGGAGAGGTATCTCTGGGCCCACTCGGTAGGACATCATCATAATGTGCACAATGTGATCAAAGAGTTGATCGCGGGATGATGTGTTACGGAACGAGTAAAGAGACTTGCCGGTAACGAGATTGAACAAGGTATCGGTATACCGACGATCGAATCTCGGGCAAGTACAATACCGCTAGACAAAGGGAATTGTATACGGGATTGATTGAGTCCTTGACATCGTGGTTCATCCGATGAGATCATCGTGGAACATGTGGGAGCCAACATGGGTATCCAGATCCCGCTGTTGGTTATTGACCGGAGAACGTCTCGGTCATGTCTGCATGGTTCCCGAACCCGTAGGGTCTACACACTTAAGGTTCGATGACGCTAGGGTTATAAAGGAAGTTTGTATGTGGTTACCGAATGTTGTTCGGAGTCCCGGATGAGATCCCGGACGTCACGAGGAGTTCCGGAATGGTCCGGAGGTAAAGATTTATATATGGGAAGTCCTGTTTTGGTCACCGGAAAAGTTTTGGGTTTTGTCGGTAACGTACCGGGACCACCGGGAGGGTCCCGGGGATCCACCAAGTGGGTCCACCATCCCCGGAGGGCTGCATGGGCCAAGTGTGGAGGGGACCAGCCCCAGGTGGGCTGGTGCGCCCCCCCCACAAGGCCCAAGGCGCAAGGAAGAGTGGGAGGGGGGCAAACCCTAGGGCAGATGGGCCCTAAGGCCCACCCCAGGTGCGCCTCCCCTCTCTCCCCTTCTGGCCGCCACCCAGATGGGATCTGGGGGCTGCCGCCACCCCTGGGAAGGGAACCCTAGAGGTGGCGCAGCCCCCTCCCCCTATATATAGTTGAGGTGTAGGGGCTGCCCAACACATGAGTTTCTCTCCCTCTTGGCGCAGCCCTACCTCTCTCCCTTCTCCTCTCCCGCGGTGCTTGGCGAAGCCCTGCTAGATCACCACACTCCTCCATCACCACCACGCCGTTGTGCTGGTGCTGGATGGAGTCTTCCTCAACCTCTCCCTCTCTCCTTGCTGGATCAAGGCATGGGAGACGTCACCGGGCTGTACGTGTGTTGAACGCGGAGGTGCCGTCCGTTCGGCACTAGGATCTCCGGTGATTTGGATCACGACGAGTATGACTCCTTCAACCCCGTTCTCTTGAATGCTTCCGCTTAGCAATCTACAAGGGTATGTAGATGCACTCTCCTTCCCCTCGTTGCTGGTTTCTCCATAGATAGATCTTGGTGACACGTAGGAAAATTTTGAATTTCTGCTACGTTCCCCAACAGTGGCATCATGAGCTAGGTCTATTGCGTAGATTCTTTGCACGAGTAGAACACAAAGTAGTTGTGGGCGTTGATTTTGTTCAATATGCTTACTGTTACTAGTCCAATCTTGTTTCGACGGTATTGTGGGATGAAGCGGCCCGGAACGACCTTACACGTACACTTACGTGAGACATGTTCCACCGACTGACATGCACTTGGTGCATAAGGTGGCTAGCGGGTGCCAGTCTCTCCCACTTTAGTCGGAACGGATTCGATGAAAAGGGTCCTTATGAAGGGTAAATAGCAATTGCATATCACGTTGTGGTTTTGCGTAGGTAAGAAACGTTCTTGCTAGAAACCCATAGCAGCCACGTAAAACATGCAAACAACAATTAGAGGACGTCTAACTTGTTTTTGCAGGGTATGCTATGTGATGTGATATGGCCAAGAAGAATGTGATGAATGATATGTGATGTATGAGATTGATCATGTTCTTGTAATAGGAATCACGACTTGCATGTCGATGAGTATGACAACCGGCAGGAGCCATAGGAGTTGTCTTTATTTATTGTATGACCTGCGTGTCATTGAACAACGCCATGTAATTACTTTACTTTATTGCTAACCGGTAGCCATAGTAGTAGAAGTAATAAGTTGGCGAGACAACTTCATGGAGACACGATGATGGAGATCATGATGATGGAGATCATGGTGTCATGCCGGTGACGATGATGATCATGGAGCCCCGAAGATGGAGATCAAAAGGAGCAAAATGATATTGGCCATATCATGTCACTTTTTGATTGCATGTGATGTTTATCATGTTTATGCATCTTATTTGCTTAGAACGACGGTAGTAAATAAGATGATCCCTCATTAAAATTTCAAGAAAGTGTTCCCCCTAACTGTGCACCGTTGCGAAAGTTCGTCGTTTCGAAGCACCACGTGATGATCGGGTGTGATAGATTCTTACGTTCACATACAACGGGTGTAAGCCAGATTTACACACGCGAAACACTTAGGTTGACTTGACGAGCCTAGCATGTACAGACATGGCCTCGGAACACAAGAGACCGAAAGGTCGAGCATGAGTCGTATGGTAGATACGATCAACATGAAGATGTTCACCGATGATGACTAGTCCGTCTCACGTGATGATCGGACACGGCCTAGTTGACTCGGATCATGTAATCACTTAGATGACTAGAGGGATGTCTATCTGAGTGGGAGTTCATTAGATGAACTTAATTATCCTGAACATAGTCAAAAGCCCTTTGCAAATTATGTCATAGCTCGCGCTTTAGTTCTACTGTTTAGATATGTTCCTAGAGAAAATATAGTTGAAAGTTGACAGTAGCGATTATGCGGATCAGTAGAAAGCTTATGTCCTTAATGCACCGCTCAGTGTGCAGAACCCCAAACGTCGTCTGTGGATGTTGCGAACATCGGACATACACGTTTTGATAACTACGTGATAGTTCAGTTAAACGGTTTAGAGTTGAGGCACCAAAGACGTTTTCGAAACGTCGCGGAACATATGAGATGTTTCGAGGGCTGAAATTGGGATTTCAGGCTCGTGCCCACGTCAAGAGGTATAAGACCTCCGACGATTTTCTTAGCCTGCAAACTAAGGGAGAAAAGCTCAATCGTTGAGCTTGTGCTCAGATTGTCTGAGTGCAACAATCACTTGAATCGAGTGGGAGTTGATCTTCCAGATGAGATAGTGATGTTTCTCCAAAGTCATTGCCACCAAGCTGCTAGAGCTTCGTGATGAACTATAACATATCAGGGATAGATATGATGATCCTTGAGGTATTCGCGATGTTTGACACCGCGAAAGTAGAAATCAAGAAGGAGCATCAATTGTTGATGGTTGGTGAAACCACTAGTTTCAAGAAGGGCAAGGGCAAGAAGGGATACTTCATGAAACGGCAAATCAGCTGCTGCTCTAGTGAAGAAACCCAAGGTTGAACCCAAACCCGAGACTAAGTGCTTCTGTAATAAGGGGAACAACCACTGGAGCAGAATTACCCTAGATACTTGGTAGATGAGAAGGCTGGCAAGGTCGATAGAAGTATATTGGATATACATTATGTTAATGTGTACTTTACTAGTACTCCTAGTAGCACCAGGGTATTAAGATACCGGTTCGGTTGCTAAGTGTTAGTAACTCGAAATAAAAGAGCTACGGAATAAACGGAGACTAGCTAAAGGTGAGCTGACGATATGTGTTGGAAGTGTTTCCAAGTTTGATGTGATCAAACATCGCACGCTCCCTCTACCATCAAGATTAGTATTAAACCTGAATAATTGTCATTTGGTGTTTGCGTTGAGCATAGACATGATTGGATTATGTCTATCGCAATACGGTTATTCATTTAAGGAGAATAATGGTTACTCTATTTATTTGAATAATACCTTCAATGGTCTTGCACCTAAAGGAATGGTTTATTGAATCTCGATCGTAGTGATACACATTTTCATGCCAAAAGATATAAGATAGTAATGATAGTACCACTTACTTGTGGCACTGCCATGTAAGTCATATTGGTATAAAACGCATGAAGAAGCTCCATGTTGATGGATCTTTGGACTCACTCGTTTTTGAAAAGTTTGAGACATGCGAACCATGTCTATTGGTGTATACGCATGAAGAAACTCCATGCAGATGGATCGTTTGGACTCACTTGATTTTGAATCACTTGAGACATGCAAATCATACCACATGGGCAAGATGACTGAAAGCCTCGTTTTCAGTAAAATGGAACAAGAAAGCAACTTGTTGGAAGTAACACATTTTGATGTGTGCAGTCCAATGAGTGCTGAGGCATGCAGTGAATATCGTTATGTTCTTACTTCACAGATGATTCGAGTAGATGTTGAGTATATTTACTTGATGAAACACAAGTCTGAATTATTGAATGGTTCAAGTAATTTCAGAGTGAAGTTGAAGATCATTGTGACAAGAGGATAAAATGTCTATGATATGATCATAGAGATGAGTATCTGAGTTACAAGCTTTGGCACGCAATTAAGACATTGTGGAAATTGTTTCACAATTAATACCGCCTGGAACACCATAGTGTGATGGTGTGTCCGAACATCATAGTTGCACCCTATTGGATATGGTGCGTACCATGATGTCTCTTATCGAATTACCACTATCGTTCATGGGTTAGGCATTAGAGACAACCGCACTCACTTTAATAGGGCACCACGTAATTCCGTTGAGACGGCACCGTTTGAACTATGGTTTGGAGAAACCTAAGTTGTCGTTTCTTAAAAGTTTGGGGCTGCGACGCTTATGTGAAAAAGTTTCAGGTTGATAAGCTCGAACCCAAAGCGGATAAAATGCATCTTCATAGGACACCCAAAACAGTTGGGTATACCTCCTAATTCAGATCCGAAAGCAATAGGGATTGTTTCTTGAATCGGGTCCTTTCTCGAGGAAAATTTTGTCTCGAGAATTGAGTGGGAGACTTGATGAGGTTATTGAACCGTCACTTCAACAAGTGTGTAGCAGGGCACAGGAAGTTGTTCCTGTGGCGCCTACACCAATTGAAGTAGAAGCTTATGATAGTGATCATGAAGTTTTGGATCAAGTCACTACCGTACCTCGTAGGGTGACAAGGATGTGTACTACTTCAGAGTGGTACAGTAATCCTGTATTGAAGGTCATGTTGCTAGAGAACAATGAACCTACAAGCTATGGAGAAGCGATGGTGGGCCCAAATTCCGACAAATGGTTAGAAGCCATGAAATCCGAGATAGGATCCATGTATCAGAACAAAGCATGGACTTTTGTGGACTTGCCCGATGATTGGCAAGCCATTGAGATAAATGGATCTTTAAGAAGAAGACGGACATGGAAGGTAATGTCACTGTCTATGAAGCTCAACTTGTGGCGAAGAGTTTTTCACAAGTTCAAGGAGTTGACTACGATGAGATTTTCTCATCCGTAGCGATGCTTAAGTACGTCAGAATCATGTTAGCATTAGCTGCATTTATGAAATGTGGCAGATGGATGTCAAAACGAGTTTCCTTACCATTTTCGTAAGGAAAGGTTGTATGTAATACAATCAGAAAGGTTTTGTCGATCCTAAGGATGCTAAAAGGTATGCTGGCTCCAGCGATCCTTCCATGGACTGGAGTAAGCATCTCGGAGTTGGAATATACACTTTGATAAGATGATCAAAGATTTTGGGTTTATACAAAGTTTATGAGAAACTTGTATTTCCAAAGAAGTGAGTGGGAGCACTATAGAATATTTGATGAGTATATGTTGTTGACATATTGTTGATCAGAAATGATGTAGAATTTCTGGAAAGCATACAGGGTTATTTGAAAGATGTTTTTCAATAGAAAACCTGGATTAAGCTACTTGAACATTGAGCATCAAGATCTATAAGGATAGATCAAAATGCTTAATAACACTTTCAAATGAGCATATACCTTGACATGATCTTGAAGGTGTTCAAGATGGATCAGTCGAAGAAGGAGTTCTTGCCTGAGATGTAAGGTATGAAGTTAAGACTTAAAGCTCGACATCGGCAGAAAAAAGAGAAAGGACGAAGGCCGTCCCCTATGCTTTAGACGTAGGCTCTGCAGTATGCTATGCTGAGTACCGCACCTGATGTGTGCCTTGCCACATGTCTGGCAAGAGGGTACAAAGGTGATCAAGGAATGGATCGCCAGATAGCGGTCAAAATTATCCTTAGAGGAATAAGGATATGTTTCTCGGCTATGGAGGTGATAAAGAGTTGGACGTAAAGAGTTGCATCGATGCAAGCTTTAACACCTATCCGAATGACTCTGAGTAGCAAACCGGATACGTATAGTGGAGCAACCATTTGGAATAGCTCCAAGTGGAGCGTGGAAGCAGCATTTACAATATGACCTAGAGACTTGCGAAGTACCTACGGATCTGAATGTTGCAGACCCTTTGACTAAAACCTCTCTCACAAGCAAAACATGATCAAACCCAAGAACTCATTGAGTCTTAATCACATGATGATGTGAACTAGTTTAGACACTAGTAAACTCTTTGGATGTTGGTCACATGGCGATGTGACCTGTGAGTGTTAATCACATGACGATGTGAACTAGATTATTGACTCTAGTGCAAGTGGGAGACTGTTGGAAATATGCCCTAGAGGCAATAATAAATTAGTTATCATTATATTTCCTTGTTCATGATAATCGTTTATTATCCATGCTATAATTGTATTGATAGGAAACTCAGATACATGTGTGGGTATATAGACAACACCATGTCCCTAGTAAGCCTCTAGTTGACTGGCTCGTTGATCAATAGATGGTTACAGTTTCCTGACCACGGACATTGGATGTCGTTGATAACGGGATCACATCATTAGCAGAATGATGTGATGGACAAGACCCAATCCTAAGCCTAGCACAAAGATCGTAGTTCGCATGCTAAAGCTTTTCTAATGTCAAGTATCATTTCCTTAGAGCATGAGATTGTGCAACTCCCGGATACCGTAGGAATGCTTTGGGTGTACCAAACGTCACAACTTAACTGGATGGCTATAAAGGTGCACTACAGGTATCTCCGAAAGTGTCTGTTGGGTTGGCACGAATCGAGACTGGGATTTGTCACTCCGTGTAAACGAAAAGGTATCTCTGGGCCCACTCGGTAGGACATCATCATAATGTGCACAATGTGATCAAAGAGTTGATCGCGGGATGATGTGTTACGGAACAAGTAAAGAGACTTGCCGGTAACGAGATTGAACAAGGTATCAGTATACCGACGATCGAATCTCGGGCAAGTATAATACCGCTAGACAAAGGGAATTGTGCACGGGATTGATTGAGTCCTTGACATCGTGGTTCATCCGATGAGATCATCGTGGAACATGTGGGAGCCAACATGGGTATCCAGATCCCGCTGTTGGTTATTGACCGGAGAACGTCTCGGTCATGTCTACATGTCTCCCGAACCCGCAGGGTTTACACACTTAAGGTTCGATGGCGCTAGGGTTATAAAGGAAGTTTGTATGTGGTTACCAAATGTTGTTCGTAGTCCCGGATGAGATCCCGGATGTCACGAGGAGTTCCGGAATGGTCCGGAGGTAAAGATTTATATATGGGAAGTCCTGTTTTGGTCACCGGAAAAGTTTCGGGTTTTATCGGTAACGTACAGGGACCACCGGGAGGGTCCCGGGGGTCCACCAAGTGGGGCCACCATCCCCGGAGGGCTGCATGGTCCAAGTGTGGGAGGGGACCAGCCCCAGGTGGGCTGCTGCGCCCCCCCACAAGGCCCAAGGCGCAAGGAAGAGTGGGAGGGGGCAAACCCTAGGGCAGATGGGCCCTAAGGCCCACCCCAGGTGCGCCTCCCCTCTCTCCCCTTCTGGCCGCCACCCAGATGGGATCTGGGGGCTGCTGCCACCCCTAGGGCCGGAACCCTAGAGGTGGCGCAGCCCCCTCCCCTCCCCCTATATATAGTTGAGGTGTAGGGGCTGCCCAACACATGAGTTTCTCTCCCTCTTGGTGCAGTCCTACCTCTCTCCCTTCTCCTCTCCCGCGGTGCTTGGTGAAGCCCTGCTGGATCACCACGCTCCTCCATCACCACCACGCTGTTGTGCTGCTGCTGGATGGAGTCTTCCTCAACCTCTCCCTCTCTCCTTGCTGGATCAAGGCATGGGAGACGTCACCGGGCTGTACGTGTGTTGAACGCGGAGGTGTCATCCGTTCGGCACTAGGATCTCCGGTGATTTGGATCACGACGAGTATGACTCCTTCAACCCCGTTCTCTTGAACGCTTCCGCATAGCGATCTACAAGGGTATGTAGATGCACTCTCCTTCCCCTCGTTGCTGGTTTCTCCATAGATAAATCTTGGTGAGACATAGGAAAATTTTGAATTTCTTCTACGTTCCGCAACAGTGGCATCATGAGCTAGGTCTATTGCGTAGATTCTTTGCACGAGTAGAACACAAAGTAGTTGTGGGCGCTGATTTTGTTCAATATGCTTACCGTTACTAGTCCAATCTTGTTTCGACGGTATTGTGGGATGAAGCGGCCCGGACCGACCTTACACGTACACTTACGTGAGACAGGTTCCA
The DNA here is from genome assembly GCF_018294505.1 of Triticum aestivum. Taxonomy (NCBI): domain Eukaryota; kingdom Viridiplantae; phylum Streptophyta; class Magnoliopsida; order Poales; family Poaceae; genus Triticum; species Triticum aestivum. The sequence continues at coordinate 760,134,132 of NC_057798.1, read as the reverse complement.
CCGATTGACATGCACTTGGTGCATAAGGTGGCTAGCGGGTGCCAGTCTCTCCCACTTTACTTGGAACGGATTCGATGAAAAGGGTCCTTATGAAGAGTAAATAGCAATTGTCATATCACGTTGTGGTTTTGCGTAGGTAAGAAACGTTCTTGCTAGAAACCCATAGCAGCCACGTAAAACATGCAATTAACAATTAGAGGACGTCTAACTTGTTTTTGCAGGGTATGCTATGTGATGTGATATGGCCAAAAAGAATGTGATGTATGAGATTGATCATGTTCTTGTAATAGGAATCATGACTTGCATGTCGATGAGTATGACAACCGGCAGGAGCCATAGGAGTTGTCTTTATTTATTGTATGACCCGCGTGTCATTGAACAATGCCATGTAATTACTTTACTTTATTGCTAACCGGTAGCCATAGTAGTAGAAGTAATAAGTTGGCGAGTCAACTTCATGGAGACACGATGATGGAGATCATGGTGTCATGCTGGTGACGATGATGATCATGGAGCACCGAAGATGGAGATCAAAAGGAGCAAAATGATATTGTCCATATCATGTCACTTTTTGATTGCATGTGATGTTTATCATGTTTATGCATCTTATTTGCTTAGAACGACGGTAGTAAATAAGATGATCCCTCATTAAAATTTCAAGAAAGTGTTCCCCCTAACTGTGCACCATTGCGAAAGTTCGTCGTTTCGAAGCACCACGTGATGATCGGATAGATTCTTACGTTCACATACAACAGGTGTAAGCCAGCTTTACACACGCGAAACACTTAGGTTGACTTGACGAGCCTAGCATGTACAGACATGGCCTCAGAACACAAGAGACCGAAAGGTCGAGCATGAGTCGTATGGTAGATATGATCAACATGAAGATGTTCACCGATGATGACTAGTCCGTCTCACGTGATGATCGGACACGGCCTAGTTGACTCGGATCATGTAATCACTTGGATGACTAGAGGGATGTCTATCTGAGTGGGAGTTCATTAGATGAACTTAATTATCCTGAACATAGTCAAATGCCCTTTGCAAATTATGTTATAGCTCGCGCTTCAGTTCTACTGTTTTAGATATGTTCCTAGAGAAAAATACAGTTGAAAGTTGACAGTAGCGATTATGCGATCAGTAGAAAGCTTATGTCCTTAATGCACCGCTCAGTGTGCAGAACCCCAAATGTCGTCTGTGGATGTTGCGAACATCGGACATACACGTTTTGATAACTACGTGATAGTTCAGTTAAATGGTTTAGAGTAGAGGCACCAAAGACGTTTTCGAAACGTCGCGGAACATATGAGATGTTTCGAGGGCTGAAATTGGGATTTCAGGCTCGTGCCCATGTCAAGAGGTATAAGACCTCCGACGATTTTCTTAGCCTACAAACTAAGGGAGAAAAGCTCAATCGTTGAGCTTGTGCTCGGATTGTCTGAGTGCAACAATCACTTGAATCGAGTGGGAGTTGATCTTCCAGATGAGATAGTGATGTTTCTCCAAGGTCATTGCCACCAAGCTGCTAGAGCTTCGTGATGAACTATAACATATCAGGATAGATATGATGATCCTTGAGGTATTCGCGATGTTTGACACCGCGAAAGTAGAAATCAAGAAGGAGCATCAATTGTTGATGGTTGGTGAAACCACTAGTTTCAAGAAGGGCAAGGGCAAGAAGGGATACTTCATGAAACGGCAAATCAGCTGCTGCTCTAGTGAAGAAACCCAAGGTTGAACCCAAACCCGAGACTAAGTGCTTCTGTAATAAGGGGAACAACCACTGGAGCAGAATTACCCTAGATACTTGGTAGATGAGAAGGCTGGCAAGGTCGATAGAAGTATATTGGATATACATTATGTTAATGTGTACTTTACTAGTACTCCTAGTAGCACCAGGGTATTAAGATACCGGTTCGGTTGCTAAGTGTTAGTAACTCGAAATAAAAGAGCTACGGAATAAACGGAGACTAGCTAAAGGTGAGCTGACGATATGTGTTGGAAGTGTTTCCAAGTTTGATGTGATCAAACATCGCACGCTCCCTCTACCATCAAGATTAGTATTAAACCTGAATAATTGTCATTTGGTGTTTGCGTTGAGCGTAGACATGATTGGATTATGTCTATCGCAATACGGTTATTCATTTAAGGAGAATAATGGTTACTCTATTTATTTGAATAATACCTTCAATGGTCTTGCACCTAGAGGGATGGTTTATTGAATCTCGATCGTAGTGATACACATTTTCATGCCAAAAGGTATAAGATAGTAATGATAGTACCACTTACTTGTGGCACTGCCATGTAGGTCATATTGGTATAAAACACATGAAGAAGCTCCATGTTGATGGATCTTTGGACTCACTCGTTTTTGAAAAGTTTGAGACATGCGAACCATGTCTATTGATGTATACGCATGAAGAAACTCCATGCAGATGGGCCTTTTGGACTCACTTGATTTTGAATCACTTGAGACATGCAAATCATACCACATGGGCAAGATGACTGAAAGCCTCGTTTTCAGTAACATGGAACAAGAAAGCAACTTGTAGGAAGTAACACATTTTGATGTGTGTAGTCCAATGAGTGCTGAGGCATGCAGTGAATATCGTTATGTTCTTACTTCACAGATGATTCGAGTAGATGTTGAGTATATTTACTTGATGAAACACAAGTCCGAATTATTGAATAGTTCAAGTAATTTAAGAGTGAAGTTGAAGATCATTGTGACAAGAGGATAAAATGTCTATGATATGATCATAGAGATGAGTATCTGAGTTACAAGCTTTGGCACGCAATTAAGACATTGTGGAAATTGTTTCACAATTAATACCGCCTGGAACACCATAGTGTGATGGTGTGTCCGAACATCATAGTTGCACCCTACTGGATATGGTGCGTATCATGATGTCTCTTATCGAATTACCACTACCGTTCATGGGTTAGGCATTAGAGACAACCACACTCACTTTAATAGGGCACCACGTAATTCGTTGAGACGACACCGTTTGAATTATGGTTTGGAGAAACCTAAGTTGTCATTTCTTAAAAGTATGGGGCTGCGACGCTTATGTGAAAAAAGTTTCGGGTTGATAAGCTCAAACCCAAAGCGGATAAAAGGCATCTTCATAGGACACCCAAAACAGTTGGGTATAGCTCCTAATTCAGATCCGAAAGCAATAGGGATTGTTTCTTGAATCGGGTCCTTTCTCGAGAAAAGGGTTGTCTCGAGAATTGAGTGGGAGGATGGTGGAGACTTGATGAGGTTATTGATCCGTCACTTCAACAAGTGTGTAGCAGGGCACAGGAAGTTGTTCCTGTGGCGCCTACAACAATTGAGGTAGAAGCTTATGATAGTGATCATGAAGTTTTGGATCAAGTCACTACCGTACCTCGTAGGGTGACAAGGATGCGTACTACTTCAGAGTGGTACAGTAATCATGTCTTGAAGGTCATGTTGCTAGACAACAATGAACCTACGAGCTATGGAGAAGCGATGCTGGGCCCAAATTCCGACAAATGGTTAGAAGCCATGAAATCCGAGATAGGATCCATGTATCAGAACAAAGCATGGATTTTTGTGGACTTGCTCGATGATCGGCAAGCCATTGAGATAAATGGATCTTTAAGAAGAAGACGAACATGGAAGGTAATGTCACCGTCTATGAAGCTCGACTTGTGGCGAAGAGTTTTTCAAAAGTTCAAGGAGTTGACTACGATGAGATTTTCTCATCCGTAGCGATGCTTAAGTCCGTCGGAATCATGTTAGCATTAGCTGCATTTATGAAATCTGGCAGATGGATGTCAAAACGAGTTTCCTTACCATTTTCGTAAGGAAAGGTTGTATGTGATACAATCAGAAAGGTTTTGTCGATCCTAAGGATGCTAAAAGGTATGTTGGCTCCAGCGATCCTTCCATGGACTGGAGTAAGCATCTCGGAGTTGGAATATACACTTTGATAAGATGATCAAAGATTTTGGGTTTATACAAAGTTTATGAGAAACTTGTATTTCCAAAGAAGTGAGTGGGAGCACTATAGAATTTTTGATGAGTATATGTTGTTGACATATTGTTGATCAGAAATGATGTAGAATTTCTGGAAAGCATATAGGGTTATTTGAAAGATGTTTTTCAATAGAAAACCTGGATTAAGCTACTTGAACATTGAGCATCAAGATCTATAAGGATAGATCAAAATGCTTAATAATACTTTCAAATGAGCATATACCTTGACATGATCTTGAAGGTGTTCAAGATGGATCAGTCGATGAAGGAGTTCTTGCCTGAGATGTAAGGTATGAAGTTAAGACTTAAAGCTCGACCTCGGCAGAAAAGAGAGAAAGGACGAAGGTCATCCCCTATGCTTTAGACGTAGGCTCTGCAGTATGCTATGCTGAGTACCGCACCTGATGTGTGCCTTGCCACATGTCTGGCAAGAGGGTACAAAGGTGATCAAGGAATGGATCGCCAGATAGCGGTCAAAATTATCCTTAGAGGAATAAGGATATGTTTCTTGGTTATGGAGGTGATAAAGAGTTCGACGTAAAGAGTTGCGTTGATGCAAGCTTTAACACCTATCCGAATGAATCTGAGTAGCAAACCAGATACATATAGTGGAGCAACCATTTGGAATAGCTCCAAGTGGAGCGTGGAAGCAGCATTTACAATATGACCTAGAGATTTGCGAAGTACATATGGATCTGAATGTTGCAGACCCGTTGACTAAAACCTCTCTCACAAGCAAAACATGATCAAACCCAAGAACTCATTGAGTCTTAATCACATGATGATGTGAACTAGTTTAGACACTAGTAAACTCTTTGGATGTTGGTCACATGGCGATGTGACCTGTGAGTGTTAATCACATGACGATGTGAACTAGATTATTGACTCTAGTGCAAGTGGGAGACTGTTGGAAATATGCCCTAGAGGCAATAATAAATTAGTTATTATTATATTTCCTTGTTCATGATAATCGTTTATTATCCATGCTATAATTGTATTGATAGGAAACTTAGATACATGTGTGGGTACATAGACAACACCATGTCCCTAGTAAGCCTCTAGTTGACTAGCTCATTGATCAATAGATGGTTACAGTTTCCTGACCATGGACATTGGATGTCGTTGATAACGGGATCACATCATTAGCAGAATGATGTGATGGACAAGAGCCAATCCTAAGCCTAGCACAAAGATCGTAGTTCGTATGTTAAAGCTTTTATAATGTCAAGTATCATTTCCTTAGACCATGAGATTGTGCAACTCATGGATACCGTAGGAATGCTTTGGGTGTACCAAACGTCACAACGTAACTGGGTGGCTATAAAGGTGCACAACAGGTATCTTTGAAAGTGTCTGTTGGGTTGGCACGAATCGAGACTGGGATTTGTCACTCCGTGTAAACAGAGAGGTATCTCTGGGTCCACTCGGTAGGACATCATCATAATGTGCACAATGTGATCAAAGAGTTGATCGCGGGATGATGTGTTACGGAATAAGTAAAGAGACTTGCCGGTAACGAGATTGAACAAGGTATCGGTATACCGACGATCGAATATCGGGCAAGTACAATACCGCTAGACAAAGGGAATTGTGCACGGGATTGATTGAGTCCTTGATATCGTAGTTCATCCGATGAGATCATCGTGGAACATGTGGGAGCCAACATGGGTATCCAGATCCCGCTGTTGGTTATTGACCGGAGAACGTCTCGGTCATGTCTACATGTCTCCCGAACCCGTAGGGTCTACACACTTAAGGTTCGATGACGCTAGGGTTATAAAGGAAGTTTGTATGTGGTTACCGAATGTTGTTCGGAGTCCCGGATGATATCCCGGACGTCACGAGGAGTTCCGGAATGGTCCGGAGGTAAAGATTTATATATGGGAAGTCCTGTTTTGGTCACCGGAAAAGTTTCGGGTTTTACCGGTAATGTACCGGGACCACCGGGAGGGTCCCGAGGGTCCACCAAGTGGGGCCACCATCCCCGGAGGGCTGCATGGGTCAAGTGTGGGAGGGGACCAGCCCCCCCTCACAAGGCCCAAGGCGCAAGGAAGAGTGGGAGGGGGGCAAACCCTAGGGCAGATGGGCCCTAAGGCCCACCCCAGGTGCGCCTCCCCTCTCTCCCCTTCTGACCGCCACCCAGATGGGATCTGGGGGCTGTCTCCACCCCTGGGGAGGGAACCCTAGAGGGGGCGCAGCCCCTTCCCGTCCCCCTATATATAGTTGAGGTGTAGGGGCTGCCCAACACATGAGTTTCTCTCCCTCTTGGCGCAGCCCTACCTCTCTCCCTTCTCCTCTCCCGCGGTGCTTGGCGAAGCCCTGCTGGATCACCACGCTCCTCCATCACCACCACGCCATTGTGCTGGTGCTGGATGGAGTCTTCCTCAACCTCTCCCTCTCTCCTTGCTGGATCAAGGCATGGGAGACGTCACTGGGCTGTACGTGTGTTGAACGCGGAGGTGCCATCCGTTCGGCACTAGGATCTCCGGTGATTTGGACCACGACGAGTACGACTCCTTCAACCCCGTTCTCTTGAACGCTTCCGCTTAGCGATCTACAAGGGTATGTAGATGCACTCTCCTTCCCCTCGTTGTTGGTTTCTCCATAGATAGATCTTGGTGACACGTAGGAAAATTTTGAATTTATGCTGCGTTCTCCAACACCTCATGCATCAAAAAATCGTGTCTCTGTTCATCGTTTTACACTTGACAATAATGTCCCCATCATATTTTACCCTTACTCTTTTGTGATTAAGGATTTGGCAATGAGGAGAGTCATCCTTAGAGGAAGATGCGAGGGAGGTCTCTATCCAATCACATCGTCTTCTCCTACGTCAGAGTCAAATAAACAAGCTTGGAGTGTCACCAAACCATCTTCAGAAAAGTGGCATCGACGCTTGGGTCATCCATCTTCAGTTATAGTTCAGCATGTCATTAGCAAAAATAAACTTCCTTTTGTGTCTAGTATCGAGTCAGTTTGTGATGCGTGTCAAGTGTCAACAAGCAAAAAGTCATCAATTACCATATCCCATCTCTACTAGTGTATCTACTGCTTCGTTACAACTTATCTTTTCAGATGTTTGGGGACCAGCCCCCACTTCAGTCGGGATATTTTCTTATTATGTAAGCTTTATTGATGACTATAGCAAGTTTACTTGGATTTATTTGCTAAAGAAGCGATCCGATGTTTTTCAAGTTTTTAGCAACTTTCAAAGTCTTGTTGAACGTCAACTAAACTCTAAAATTCTTGCCATGCAAACGGACTGGGGAGGTGAGTATGGGAAACTTAATTTTCAAAAGATTGGAATTTCTCACCATGTATCTTGTCCTCATGCTGACCAACAGAACGGTTCTGCTGAACGAAAGCATCGCCACATTGTTGAAGTAGGACTAGCATTGCTAGCTCATGCATCTATGCCTCTCAAATTCTGGGATGAGGCCTTTCTCGCCGCAACATATCTTATCAATATTCGCCCCAGTAAAGTCATCAAATTTGAAAATCCTATCACTCGTCTTTTTGGTATTACTCCTGATTATACATGCCTACGCATATTTGGTTGTGCATGTTGGTCGAATCTTCGACCATACAACACACGGAAACTTGCGTTTCGTTCCAAACAATGTGTTATCTTGGGTTATAGTCCTATACACAAAGGGGTCAAATGTCTTGATGTCTCTACTGGCAGAGTCTATATATCTAGGGATGTTGTCTTCGATGAATCTATTTTTCCTTTCAAGTCACTTCATCCAAATGCCGGTGCCCTTCTTCGAAAAGAAATTCTTCTACTTACGGAATTTGATCAAGGGGGTGATAAAAATTGTGCTAACCAATGTGCTAATATTTCTTCTAGTTCTACTCCTAGTACGCCTGTGCAGGTGCATGAAGAAAATGACGTTCAAAACGGTCAAGATGATCAAAATCCGGTACAAATTGATGCTATATTTGATGTGTATGAGGAAGAAGCAGCAGGCGCGGAGCACGAGGAGGATACGGCGGCGCCTGCCACGCCTGCGCGCCGATCCGCCTTGGATCACGGGTGGAGATCCGCACGGGATCACGCGCCTGTCAACCGACAGGGGGATCAGCCGTCCCCGGCCCGCTCCGCTTCTGCCACGTCAGTGCGCATGCAAGGGACAGGAGAGGGAGCGGGATCTCCCTCATCCGGCGCGCACATGCAGGGGACAGGAGCGCCAGGCTCGGGATTCTCTGCTCCGGGTTACTCTGTGAACTCGGCCATCGCTAGTTCGGGTCAAGCCACACCGGGGTCTACTGGATCCGGTACACCAGCCCAGTCTGCACACATGGATGGGTTGCCAGGATCTTCTGCCACCAGCCAGTCTATGCAATCTCCTGTGCAACAGCAAGAACAGCCTGCTACTACTTCAAGGGTCATGACCCGGCTACAAAAAGGTATTAGAAATCCCAAAATAAGAAGAGATGGTATGGTATGTTATGTGTTTCAGGTGAACCAGCAAGGTTGAGTGATGCACTTGGAGATCCTAAATGGAGAAAGGCTATGGATGAAGAGTATGATGCACTCATGAAGAATAAAACATGGCACTTGGTGCCAAGTTAGAGAGGTAAAAATATTATTGACTGCAAGTGGGTCTACAGAATTAAAAGAAAAGCAGATGGCTCCATTGATAGGTATAAAGCACGTCTAGTTGCAAAAGGATTTAAGCAACGGTATGGTATTGATTATGAGGATACCTTTAGTCCAGTTGTAAAAGCTGCTACTATAAGACTTGTGCTAGCCATTGCTGTTTCCAGGGGATGGAGTCTTCGACAGCTAGATGTTCAGAACGCGTTTCTGCATGGTGTTCTGGAAGAGGAGGTCTATATGAGGCAACCACCAGGATATGAAAACAAACAAACACCTCATTATGTTTGCAAGCTTGACAAAGCTCTTTATGGTCTGAAATAGTCACCTAGAGCTTGGTTCTCAAGGCTAAGTTCACAGTTGAAGCATCTTGGGTTTATTCCATCCAAGGCAGATACATCTCTCTTCATTTATAATAAGGCAAACACAATGATTTTTGTGCTCATATATGTGGGTGATATTATAGTTGCAAGCTCTTCACAAGATGTCACTAATGCTCTTTTGCGTGATTTGAGTTCAGAATTTGCTTTGAAAGATCTTGGTGATTTACATTTCTTCTTAGGCATTGAAGTTAAGAAGACTCAAGATGGCATAGTATTGAATCAAGAAAAATATGCCACTGAACTTCTAACTCGTATGGGAATGAAGGATTGCAAACCCTCACCTACACCATTGTCTTCTTCAGAACAACTTTCAGCATATCAAGGAGAACCTCTTAATGAAGAGGAGAGCACAAAATATAGAAGTGTTGTTGGAGCCTTACAATACTTAACTTTGACACGGCCAGACATATCATTTGATGTAAACAAGGTTTGTCAATATTTACATGCTCCTACCTCCACTCATTGGACGTCTGTCAAAAGGATTGTATGATACATTAAACAAACTGTGAGTTTGGGACTTCAGTTCAGACGTTCTAGTTCCACACTTGCCAGTGCTTTTTCTGATGCTGATTGGGCAGGATGTGTTGATGACAGAAAGTCAACTGGAGGATTTGCGGTATTTTTTGGTTCAAACCTTATTTCTTGGAGTGCCAGTAAACAAGCCACTGTGTCAAGGTCAAGTACAGAGGCTGAATACAAATCACTAGCAAATGCCACTGCTGAAATAATTTGGGTGGAATCTTTGCTTCATGAGCTAGGAATCAAGCAACTTCATATATCTTGCCTATGGTGTGATAACTTGGGAGCAACCTACCTTTCTGCTAATCCAGTGTTTCATGGTAGAACCAAACACATTGAGATTGATTTTCATTTCGTGCGTGGAAGGGTTGCAGAGAAGAAGTTGGATATACGCTTCATTCCATCTAAGGATCAAGTAGCTGATGGATTCACCAAAGCTTTGCCGGCCAAGTCTTTTGAAGAGTTCAAGAGAAATCTCAATATAGGATAATTTAGATTAAGGGAGGGTGTTAGAGTTTGAGTAGTTTACTTCATGTAATCTCAACCTATCTCTATCTCTCTCTCCCGTATCCTTCTCTATCTCTTATACCGAACCATATTGGAGTTCTCTCTGGTCTCTCTTGTACGCCACGACAAGGCATTGTTTGCCCCATATAAATATACACGACGCGGCTCCCTCGAGGAGTAGGAACGCTTATACCAAATCTTACAAGCAGAACACAACAACAGTTGAGGGCTCGACAAAAGCCTCAGAGAAGAGAAGTTAAAGGATAAGTTTCATTACTTTTATCTGAAAGGAGTACTTAGAGAAGAGAAGAGAGAAGAAGACAGAAAGAAGAGAAAAGAGCATGAGGAGTACTTTCATTTACTGAATTTTTACTTAAATTCAGTTAAAGTTTCAGTTAAGAAAAGGAAAAGGAAAAGGAAAAGAAGAGAGAGAAAAGAGAGCATGAGGAGTATCTAAAAGGAGTGATCAGAGAAGAGAAGAGAGATTAAGAGAGGAAGAAGAGAGAAAGAAGAAAGAAGAAGAGAGCAAGAAGAGAGAAGAGAGAAACAAGAAAGAAATGGAAAAGTATCAGTTAAAGGAAAGGTTTCAGTTAAATAAAATTAAAGAAAAAGTTCCAATTAATTAAAATTATGCTACAACAGCAGCAAGCTACTCCTTTAAGCACAGAAGCAAGCAGCAGCAGGAGTAGTTTCATTAAGAGAAGAGAAAGAGAAGAGAAGAGAAAGAGAAGAGACAGAGAAGAGAAGCTGCACTGTACTCCTTCAAGCTACTCCTACTACTGGAGGAGTACTCCTGAATGAACAATACTACTGGAGTACTCCTGAATGACTAAATGATAGGCCTATTCATTTGTTAACTGAAAAGGTTTACGTTAATTAAAGGAAAATATTTCAGTTTATTTTAATTAATAAAAGTGTTTCAGTTAATTTTAATTAACACAAAAGGTTTCGGTTAGTTTTAATTAACTGAAAAGGTTTAAGTTAATTAAAGGAAAATGTTTCAATTTATATTAATTAACAGAAGAATGTTTCAGTTAAAGTAGAGAAGAAAATACTCCTACACTTTACTGAAAAAGAAGAGAGGAAGAGAGGACACTACTGCACTTGCTACAGAGAAGAGAAAGCAAATCAGCTACTGATCTTGTAGGGGACTGGAGTATTTATAATGTCTGCATTTGTGTCTTGGAAGGAGTATTTTCTGCATTTGTGTCTTGGAAGGAGTATTTATAATGTCTGCAAGGAAACTGGAGTATTTATAATGTCTGCATTTGTGTCTTGGAAGGAGTATTTTCTGTACTTACTGCTACTGATCTTGTAGGGGACAACTACTCAAGCAGTGCACTGCAAGCAAGCACACAAGAAGCAAGCAAAATTGCCAAGTTAGTGCACCAAGTCCAAATTCAGTTAAAACAGTTCTTCCTACTATTGAACTCTTCCTACAAGAAATTTTGTTGCTTTCACTTGCCATAATCTACTCCAGCTAGTTGCTGCAAGTGGGTGCAATTATAAACTGCATGGCTACAGAAAACATGAGGACCAGCAAGCTAGTACTCCAAACTGTATGTAAAATGTGTTCCAACTAAAAAAACACAGGACATTATGCCTGACAAATCTTTCAGTTCTCTTTATCAACCTACCAGTACAAAGAAAACTCATGCAGCGCCTACATGAATTAAGAAGGAAATCCCTTCCCTCTTGCCCGGCCGTGGGCAGAAAGGCCCCTGGCCGGCCCTCTTGCGCCCTCCTTCTAGCAGCGCCATAACAGAGAGAGACTTCACTCTTGGAAGCTAATGTGAAAGTGATGAAAAGAAAGGAAGAACAGATAGAATAACATCGGAGTCGAGCCATGAAATGCGAACAGATCGATATACAAAGACTTCAACATTCTAACAAACCACTAAGAGTTAAATAGTCGGGTACACAGATAATTCAACAAACCACTAAGAGTTAAATAGTTGGTACACAAATATGTTAACAAACAACCCAGAGTTAAATAGTTGGATGGCATAAGCTAGAGTCGAACACCTTACATGCATGATACACAAATTCTTCAAGGCTCTACCGCTGGGCAATCCAGCAGGAGGTCCTGCTTCTCCTTGACAAGGAGGGACCAAGCAACAACGATCTTCACCTTACTGTTGCCAACTGAACATTCACTCTCACTAGTTTGGCAAAGCTTGGCAGGGAATTCGACCTTCGAATCTTGAGCAGCCTGACCGGACTCCAAGTAGGTTCGTATGACAACTACCAATGTTCCTTGTGATTGCACCGACACAACATTCCTCGACAGATGAAGGTAACCGTCTGACCCTACACGCACTTCTTCATCATCACCGCGACAATCAAGCAACACAAATTCATCTGCATCAGCCACAACTTCATCTGCAGCAGCAGATAAGAAGCAAGCAACTCGGCATCCATGTTCAAAAGGCCAGTCCCCTTCAACAAGGCATACACCCATGACGGTGGCCTGGACCGCTTCAGTAATCTGCTTAAATTTTAACTCCGCTACACACAAACTGTTCTCGAACATGAGGGAGGTACTTGTACCGTCATACCGCTTGCTCAGAGTGATCAATTCTTTCTCTTGGGACTCCTCTCCCTCTTCTATTTTCAGTTCAATTTCAAAGTCAACAGGGCCCAGAGCTACAATTGCACGAGACGGGCCAGTCAGACATAAAGAAGAGCCCTACAAGCATCGTATCATTAACAGTTAATTGCGACGGTTGGGCAAGAAAAAAGCTTACTTAATTGCAATAGACTACGAAAGCACGAAGAAGAAACTATGGAAAACGATGAGAAAACTGAATACAATGCATACATCTTCATTGAGTTCTTGAGAGTAATGACTTGACCGAGAGAAGACAATGTTGCGGTTGCGATCCACCGTGTCTCGAGCAGCTACCACTCCGTACAGTTTGAGTGGCCAGTTCAATCCTCTTTTTAGTTCAAGAATTCTGATGGAGTAGATCTGCAAGGTGCTCCCAGTGACACCACATGAGGATCGGATGGTATTGGGTGTGTAATGCGTAAAATGCATAGGGCTCAATGTCGCTGCAGCAAAAAGCAAAGTGCATACTGTCAGAAATCTAATGTGAGCAACCAAATTAAGCAAAATATATTCCCTTTACTTATACAAGGAGAAAGGAAGCTAGTGATCAGTTACAATTTGATTCGAATTTTACAAGCAATAACATGTATATATGAGCCCTGCAAATAATTCTAGTGGATTTGCTTTTGACACATTTTGTACCAGTTTTCCACAAGCTTAATGGAGTCCCACAAGTACATTCCGTATGAATACTCTAAGTTCAGCTAGCAACGAGAAGTATTGCGCTAATAATTCAAGCAAATATATGAATAGTCCACACTATAAATCATGAACATCGTAACTGTAAGAAGTGTTTAAATATAACAGTGAATGATAGAAGTGCTTACAAGTAGAAGCAAAGAAATTTTTAACTTCACAAATGATCATGAAACAAATACAAGAAGAAAAAAGCAGCAGAAACTACACTACCCTATAAAGCAGAAGTACAAGTAGAAAAAACAGTAATAAATTATAGAAATGATGATTGTAAAAAAAGCTAAAAGGCAAGTCATGCTTGTAAACATATACACTGAAAATAAACTCTACCCTGAACTATGAAGCAAAAAGATACAATCCCTGACAACATGTTACTTGTGATGTGTTGAGAATAATACCACGGAACATACATTTACTCAACACTAGACAGTAAAAACTGAAACTCATATGCACTTGACTCTCAAGACAGAAAAGCAAGTTCTAGAAAATACAAATTTAAGTGATATGCTAGAATTTCTAGACAAGCAGAGAGTCAAGATGCACGTTTTGCTTACTTGTGTCTCGGAAGCCGCCGCACCTTACACCCTTGCTGCCGCATCGGGTTTCCCAACCGAACCGATAATCCGCGAATAATTCCCCGGTCGCCTCCATCCCCGTCTTGAGATACTCCATTGTGGCCTCCTCCTTGTTCTGCTCCTCCTGGTCCTTCTCCCTCCTCTTCTTCTCCTCCTTCTCCTTCGCCTTTGCCTTCGCCCACCTCAACTCATACTCCTCCACGTTTCCCATCTCCTTCTCCCTCTCGTACCTATCCCTCTGCTTCTGTCTCTCCTCCCATTGCTTCCAATATGCCATGCTCTGCTGACGCAGCTCCTCCTTCATTTTCTTCTTTTTCTCCACCTCCTGCTCGTACTCCTCCACCTCCTCCCTGGTAACCACTAACGCCAACTCGTTCTCGTAGCTCAAGGGTTCTCTCAGGAACTTGTCGCAGAGATCCAAGAATAATGTGTTCTTCTGCTCCTCCTCTGCTGCCGCCTGCTCATTATCGTCGGTGGTGTCTTGGTACAGCTCCTTGCAGGCGTGCATTAATGCGGACGTCGAGTTAACCAGCTCGTCGGCCATGTACGAGGAGAGGGCGGCACCATTATCGGGTTTGACCACAGCGTACGCCATGGACAGCATCCGGTGACCCAGGTCCCCCGTGTCCTGGACGATAGAATCAAAGCACCTCCCTAGCTCTAGTTGTTCCGCCGTCGAGGCCGATTCCGTCTCCATCTCCTTGACCTGGCCCTGGACGGGGGCCGTGTAGTCCCTTCCGGCGAGCCTCCGGACTAGGGCCTCTTCTCCTGGCCCTCGCCGCTTCCAGACGGAGACCCCGGGGGTGAGGGCGGCGAGCAGGTCCGTGCGCTCCCTGTGCAGGGACATGATCTCCTTAACCATGTTGAAGAGCTCGGACTTCTGCTCCTCGGAGTCACCCGCCATCTCCTTCAAAGATGAGGGATTTCTTCCAAATCCTCTCGCTCTCTGGTTTGTTTTGGGGATTCAGGCTTGCCGTCTGCCAGGACACTCGCCGCCGCCTACGGGGGATAGAGTTCCAAGAACGTGTTCTTCTGCTCCTCCTCACGCTCAGCACGCCACGAGCCCAGTAGGCTGGTCCAAGAAACGCCGGGCCGAAGGGAGGAGACCCAACTAATTTGTCTAAAAAAAAAAAACTAATTTTCTCTCAGACTCCTTCACGCTCAGCACGCCACGAGCCCAGTAGGGCTGGCCCAAGAAACGCCGGGCCTAAAGGACGAGACCCCAACTTATTTTTTCTCACCCTATTCGAATTCTACTTTGCTAAAAAATAAACCGAATTCTACTCCCTTTTGCGGTTTTGCCTTAAAAAACAAATTCTACTCTGTGATCTAAAAAAATCCCCCTTCTACTTCTTTCTAGCAACATTGGTAAGTGTGCTACTCCCCTTCCCCACACCCCTCCGAGTACCGGCGGAAACCCTAGGACCAGTCCGGGCAGCAGCGTCGTCATCGGCGTGTTCCTTCCTGAAGTTGTTGCTTGGTATGCGGCGGTCTCAAGTGCTAGGACCGTGGTGAAAATTCTCTAGAGGGTGTAGCGGTTGCGGGTCATCAAAGTTTTAGTCGACCCGACTCCGTTGACATTAGTTTCTTTTTTTCTTTCTCTTTTATTTTTTTGGGTGAGCTTGTGTTGTTTGCCCATTGGACTCATAGATGTATCAGGTGGTTGCTATATCTATACAGCGGTGCGAAAGCCTATTTCGAGGATTGATCAGTAACAAATCGATCTCCTCCGAAACCAACGCCTTCCGCCGCCACAAAATAGTGTCTTCGTGCCTGGTCGACGATCGAGATTAACTGATGGCGTCACAATCCACTTTTGGCGGCTCTCGGAGGGGCCTGATCTCGTGCCTAAACAATAGCTGCAACAACGTCGGCATTGCGCCCCAAGAAGACTCGCAACAGGCCGTCCACAACCTCATAGGCCGCTTCTACGAGGAGGCGTTCGACCGACTACCCTGCGCGACTATCCCGGGCCTCGCCTGCTCCCTCGCCACTGGCGGCTTCTGCTTCGGCCTCCTCGACCCCATCTCCAACATCATCCTCAATGTACGAGAGATGCGACACGTAGATCGGGAGGAAGAGCCTCCCCACCAAGAAGACCTCGCGGGCACGCGAGGGATCTCTTCGTCACCGCCGTCTGCCAGGAGGGCTTAGCCCGCCGGCATCATCTGGTGGTGGGGAGGGGGAAGGAGGCACGGGAAAGGGGCGACGACATCAGCGGGATGACAGCAGACTGAAATTACTTATCATTTCAACTGTAAGGAAGTTCTAGAAACTGAAACTCATATCCACTTGACTCAATACAGAAAAGCAAGTTCTAGAAAGTACAAATTTAAGTGGTATGTGACGGTGTCCTGGACTAGGGGGTACTCGACACGTCGTCTCCCGAACAGCTATATCGGGCCGAGGACCCCCATGGCTGTTCACTCATGGGCCACTTCGGGCAGCCCATGCCGCATACAAGGAGGATTCCACAAGACTTGGCGCCCAAGACAAGGACTCTCCTAAACCCTAGGCCTCTGGTGTGTTATATAAACCGAGGCCAGGCTAGTCAATAGACAATCTGAAAGCACAAGTGCTCCCTAGGTGGTTTTGGTAATTAATGTCAACATATCTCTTGTTGGACTAACACTTTTATCTAGTATGTTTCAGATAAGTTCAACAATGGAGTGGCATGGACTAAAGGATGTGGGAACTCCTTCTGGATGCTAAGGACAAAGGATTGGCTCAAGCTTCAAGCTCAAGACTCTTCACTTTTACATTTTAGTGATCCAAGATCACATTGAGTCTATAGGAAAAGCCAATACTATCAAGGAGGGATGAGGTGTTGCTTAATGAGTTTCTTGCTCCACAGTGCTTAGTGATATGCTCCAAAAACCCTCAACTGCTTTCCCACTTCCACATATGTGACCTAAACCTAAAGTCAAACTCGGCCCCACCGATTCTTTCTATCCGGCGCCACCGAGTTCAGATGTCATAGCCGCTGCCATAATCCCTAGGCAAATCGGTCTCACCGATAGGGATCTCGGTCTCACCGAGATGGGATTGTAATATCTCTGTGTATGTCCATTACCAAAATCGGTCTCACCGAGTTTGAGCAATCGGTACTACCGAGATTACAATGCAAACTTTCTGGCCAACTTATTACCAAAATCGGTCCCATCGAGTTTGAGTAATCGGTCCCACCGAGTTTGCCTGACCAACTCTCTGGTTAGCTAATTACCAAAATCGGTCCCACCGAGTTTGTGTAATTGGTCTCACCGAGATTACGTTATGCCCTAACCCTAACCATATCATTCCTACCGAGTTGCATATCGGTCCCACCGAAAATCCTAACGGTCACTAGATTTGCTAAATCGGTCCGACCGAGTTTGTTGATTCGGTCCCACCGAGTTTGGTAAATTGTGTGTAATGGTTAGATTTTGTGTGGAGGCTATATATACCCCTCCACCTCCTCTTCATTCGTGGAGAGAGCCATCAGAACAAACCTACACTTCCAGCATCCTAATTCTGAGAGAGAACTACCTACTCATGTGTTGAGGCCAAGATATTCCATTCCTACCATATGAATCTTGATCTCTAGCCTTCCCCAAGTTGCTTTCCACTCAAATCTTCTTTCCACTAGATCCAAATCCTGTGAGAGAGAGTTGAGTGTTGGGGAGATATCATTTGAAGCACAAGAGCAAGGAGTTCATCATCAACGCACCATTTGTTACTTCTTGGAGAGTGGTCTCTCCTAGATTGGCTAGGTGTCATTCGGGAGCCTCTGACAAGATTGTGGAGTTGAACCAAGGAGTTTGTAAGGGCAAGGAGATCTCCTACTTCGTGAAGATCTACCGCTAGTGAGGCAAGTCCTTCGTGGGCGACGGCCATGGTTGGATAGACAAGGTTGATTCTTCGTGGACCCTTCGTGGGTGGAGCCCTCCGTGGACTCGCGCAACCGTTACCCTTCGTGGGTTGAAGTCTCCATCAACGTGGATGTACGATTGCACCACCAATCGGAACCACGACAAAAACATCCGTGTCTCCAATTGCGTTTGAATCCTCCAAAACCCTTCCCTTTACATTCTTGCAAGTTGCATGCTTTAGTTTCCGCTGCTCATATACTCTTTGCATGCTTGCTTGTTATGTATTGTGAATGTTAAACTTGTGCCTAAACTCCACTTAAACTTAAAAAGATTAAAAACTGCTACTTTGGTACTTAGTGTCTAATCACCCCCCTCTAGACACGTCTTCTCAAGGTCCTACAAGTGGTATTAGAGCATTGGTCTCCATTGCCTTGGTTTAATCACCATTGGAGGAAGATGGATGAGTCTACTTTGGGGAGTCTTAGACATAGAGTGCCTATTCTTGATGGAGAGTATTTTCGTGAGTGGAAAAATGAGATGCTTGTAATTTTCAATCAATATCATTTGAACAAGTATATTGTTAGCCCTTGTGCACCTCATGTTGATCCTATGCATCCTACTCTTTATGAGTCAATTGACATGGTTAGGAATCTTAGAACTGCCAAACTTATTATTAGAGGATTGCCTAGAAACTTGATTGGATGTGCCTGCACTATATGGAAATTTCTTGAGGAGCACTTTCCAAATTATTCCTTGAAAAATCTTGATGAAATTCTTCATAAGTCTATTGCCTTGAGTAAGATGAATACTAGTGATCCTATGTTTGGTGATCGTCTATTTGAACTTACAAATCTTATGCGTGCCAAAGGAGATGTTGGAATTATTGGTGATATTATTTCCGAAGCTATAAGAATTCATAAGCAAGATCATTGTCAAGCTCACTCTAACGAATCACCCTCTCTAGGATTTGATCCACCACATGACGATGTTGAACATGGATACTATGATGAGGATGATGATAGTGACTTCGATCTTGATGATGCAATGAGACACTTTGGTCTTATGGCAAATCTTCGGGGATATATGTCAGGAGGAAAGGAATGGGTTCTTGATAGTGGATGTACCGATCACATGACCGGAGATAAAGACATGTTTCGTGAGCTTGCTGAAAACGATGGTCCTCGAAAGTATGTCACTTTCGGTGATAACTCAAAGGGTAAGGTGGTTGGCCTCGGTAAGGTGGCCATATCACATGATAGCTCCATACAAAATGTCATGCTCGTTGAATCTCTTGGTTACGACCTACTTTCAGTATCTAGACTTGCTCATTTCGGTTTCAATGTCCTATTTATTGAAGTAGATTGCCAAGTGTTTCGTTGAGACAATCATAAAATGGTCTTTACCAGCATACGTAGAGGTGATCTATACATTGTTGATTTCACTAAAAAGGCTCAACCAAAACTTGCTTCATTGCTAAATCCTCAAAAGGTTGGTTATGGCATAGACGACTAGGTCATGTTGGTATGCGAAACCTTGACAAGCTTATTAAAGGAAATCATATCCTTGGTGTTAGCGATGTCATATTTGATAAGCATAGACTTTGCAGTGCTTGTCAAGCAGGTAAACAGGTTGGAGGAAGGCATCTCGTGAAGAACATCATGACCACAAGGAGGCCAGTTGAGCTACTTCACATGGATCTCTTTGGTCCCAACTCTTACAAGAGTCTCGGTGGAAATTCTTTTGGTCTAGTTATAGTTGATGATTTTTCAAGATTTACATGGGTGTTCTTTCTCGATGATAAATCGCAGGTCCAAAAGATCTTCAAAAATTTGCTAGGAAGGCCCAAAACCAATTTGAAGTGAAGATGAAGAAGGTTCGCAGCGACAACGGAACGGAGTTCAAGAACACAAATGTGGACACCTTTCTTGATGAAGAAGGAATTTCACACGAGTTCTCCGCTACGTACACACCTCAACAAAATGGAGTTGTTGAGAGGAAGAACCGGACGCTCATCGAAATGGAGAGAACGATGCTTGATGAGTACAAGACGCCGAAGCACTTTTGGGCAGAAGCGGTTGAGACAGCTTGTCATGCAACAAATCGCTTGTATCTTCACAAGCTACTCAGCAAGATGGCATACGAGCTCCTCACCGGTAACAAACCCCAAGTTGGATACTTTCGAGTATTCGGCTCAAAGTGCTACATTCTTGATAAGCATCGTCGTTCTAAATTTGCTCCTAAGTCTCATGAAGGTTTCCTACTAGGTTATGGCTCAAACTCTCACACTTACCATGTCTACAACAATTTCACCCGAAAGGTTGAAGAGACGGCAGATGTGAAGTTTGATGAATCTAACGGCTCGCAAGTAGAGCAATTGCCAATTTATGTAGGAGACAAAGATCCTTCGGAAGCAATCCAAGACTTGTCTATTGGCAAGGTTCGTCCAACGGAGGTGAAGGAGAGTACCTCGTCCGTCCAAGTGGAAGCTTCTACTTCACGACAAGGTGAACCAAGAGTTGATACGGAAGCATCCACAAGTGGGACACACCAAGATGAAGAAAACGAGGAAGTGCATCAAGTTGAACGTCAACGACCTCCTTCTCCACCACGACAAGAGAACGCCAACGCCAACAATGAAGAAGGCCAAGAAGAAGAACAAGATGAAGAATAAGTTCAACCAAGAACCAAGCAAAAGCTTTCACGAGTTAGAGCAAGAATTTCTAAAGACCATCCCGTCGAGCAAATCTACAATGATATTCAAACCGGGAGAATCACTCGCTCTAAAACTCGTTTAGCTAACTTTTGTGAAAACTATTCTTTCATCTCTAGCATTGAACCTATGAAGGTCGAAGAAGCATAGGAAGATCCGGATTGGATAAATGCTATGCATGAAGAGCTACACAACTTTGAGAGGAACCAAGTTTGGACATTGGTTGAGAAGCCCGACAACAACCACAACATCATCGGTACCAAATGGGTGTTTCGCAACAAGCAAGATGAAGATGGACAAGTAGTTCGCAACAAAGCACGTCTCGTCTCCCAAGGCTACACACAAGTCGAAGGTATGGACTATGGTGAGACTTATGCTCCCGTGGCTAGACTTGAGTCCATTCGCATCTTACTTGCCTATGCTAATCACCATGATATCACCTTGTACCAAATGGACATTAAAAGTGCTTTTCTAAATGGTGAAATAGAGGAGGAAGTTTATGTTAAGCAACCTCCCGGCTTTGTCAATCCTAAGAAACCAAATCATGTTTACAAACTTCACAAAGCCCTTTATGGTCTTAAACAAGCTCCTAGAGCGTGGTATAAATGCTTGACCAAGTTCCTTATTGAAAAAGGCTTTGAAATTGGGAAAATTGACTCTACTCTTTTTACTAAAAATGTTAATGGAGAACTATTTGTGTGCCAAATCTATGTTTATGATATTATATTTGGTTCAACTAACCCTCATTTTAGTGAAAAGTTTGGGAAGCTAATGTCGGAGAAGTTTGAGATGTCTATGATGAGTGAACTCAAATTCTTTCTTGGGCTGCAAATCAAGCAAACTAAGGAAGGTACTTTTGTTTCTCAAACGAAGTACACCAAGGACTTATTCAAGAAGTTCAATATGCAAGAATGCAAAGGTATTACTACACCCATGCCTACTAGTGGACATCTTGACCTAACCAAAGATGGTGAACCGGTTGATCAAAAGGTTTATCGCTCTATGATTGGTTCATTGTTATATCTATGTGCTTCACGTCCCGATATCATGCTAAGTGTGTGCATGTGTGCACGATATCAAGCTGCTCCTAAAGAATGTCATCTTAAGGCCGTGAAAAGGATAGTGAGATACTTAATCCATACACCAAATTTTGGCATTTGGTATCCTTAGAGGGCCTCTTTCGATCTTGTTGGCTACTCCGACTTGGACTATGCCGGAGACAAGGTTGATAGAAAGTCCACTTCGGGTACTTGTCAATTTCTTGGTAGATCTCTTGTGTCTTGGTCCTCCAAGAAACAAAACTCGGTATCCTTATCCACTGCCGAAGCGGAATACATTGCCGCTGGTTCATGTTGTGCTCAATTACTTTGGATGACCCAAACTCTTAAAGATCATGGGATATATGTGAAACATGTTCCATTGCTTTGTGACAATGAAAGTTCTATCAAAATTGGTCATAATCCCATACAACATTCTCGAACTAAGCATATTGAAGTTCGTCATCATTTCATTCGAGATCATGTTGCTAAGGGTGACATTAATCTTAAGCATGTTCGCACCAAAAAGCAATTAGCGGATATATTCAGTAAACCTCTTGATGAGAAAGTGTTTTGCAGGTTGATAGGAGAATTGAACATCATTGATGCTTCAAACTTGGAGTAGAAACTCCATTGGATACATGCAAGACATGAGCTTATGAGTAATCCTTGATATTTCCCTTATGATGAAAATCTTGTGTCTTGGATATATTTGTATCTTGCATGATATCTAACCCATCTAGGTACTTGGATGAATCTAATTCCATGAGATCGTAACCTACTCATATCTTGAGCGATCTCTACATCACCAAGTTTCTACACTATGGTGGTTGAAGACAAGGAAGCACGGAACCATTCAAACATATCCTTTGACAAATTCTATGTTGAGCTTCATGATTGTCATTTTTGGATACACAAGTGCTCTTCCTTGCAAGAACTAACCCATGTAGGTAGATGGACTCAAATTCCAAGTGGTGCCCCCAACTCTTGATGAGCTACATCAACCTTGAGAAACCCACACAAGTTCAACCACATGGACAACACCACCAACCAAGGTATGTTATTCCATCTCAGAGAAGCTTTACTCCAAGTCATGAGCTAAAGCAACTCGACAAGATGTGAATACATCAAGATGTGAATACATCAAGATGCTTAAACGAAAAATGTCAACCCCATTTTGAGCTTAAACGATGAGTATGACATATGATCAAGTGATCTCACTTGACTCCTAAGTCAATATACTCTAACATAGGTGACTTTGTCGCTGACCATCTCTAGATGAAGTTCTCTTGTGTTCTTTTCTGTGTTTTTGCACTTGTCTCATGCATATTTGTTTCCCCTTTAAAAAAACTTCATCTAGATTTCTTTCTGTTTGCTCTGCATTTTCTGCGTCCAATTCATTGCATATCATTCAGTAAATTCCTTGCAAATCTTTGTGAGATCTTATTAGTCTAGTGAGCTGAGGTGACAAGTGTTTTTTTCCGACAAACTCGGTTACACCGATTTGTTATTTTCGGTCCAACTGAATCCATTCGGTACAACCGAAGCATACCACTCGGTGCCACCGACTTCACAACAGGGAAATCAGTTTGCCACTTATTCTGTGTTACCTCTGGTCCAGCTCCACTCAATGAATCTTGTCCTCTACACGCATCACATTTTTATCATCGCTTTGTGCTGTGACTCAAGGACCAAACCCATTCATGACAAATTCCAGAAGACCCTTCTTGGAAATTGATGTCAAAGGGGGAGAGAGAGAGATCACATCAAAGCTTATCAATTAGAGAGAGATCACATCAGAGAAAGAGATCTCCAAGGGGAGAGAATACTCAAGAGAAAGTATTCCTCGAGGATCCCAGATGCTTGGTGTTCAAGAGGAGAGATGCCACATGTCTTCCTGAGGGGAAAGACATGTTCATATGTGTTTATTTGCGTCAGTTTGCATTAGCTGTTCATTTATATCCATTTATATCTTTCAGCTCTGATTTTCTGTTCCCTATCTTCTCCAGTATCCCATGCTAGATTCAGGGGGAGCAAGACATCTAAGGGAAAGAAATAATTTAAATTCATTGCATATCTTTACTCTTGGGGACATGTCTAATCCAATGCGGTACTTAGTACTCACTCTCTACATGTCATCCCAGTCTTGGTATTCTTGTGGTTTCTTCTGTTTGCTCTGGCTAGTAGATGTATTTGTGTTATCTAACCTTGTTTACGTAGGTTCATTCCATCCTAAGCCAACTCAAGACTACAAGGTAAGTATATGCATCACAATCATGTGTATGAGGAACTCTTGCTGATGTACATACTGTTTGCAAGAAGGACTCATGGGCATGAAGGTATTTTCTTTAATATTCTTTGCTCTGATGCATATGGCCAAGATACATGTAACACATTGCCTGCTCTATCATGGTTATGCTCTCACATGCTTCTATATTCCATATTCACATGATTGCATACATGTAGGGGGAGCCTATGCTTGTTACATGTCTTTCCAAAGCTTTACTTGCTATTCTTTATATCTTTATCTAAAGCTTTGATGTATGTTGTCATCAATTACCAAAAAGGGGGAGATAGAAAGCACAAGTGCTCCCTAGGTGGTTTTGGTAATTAATGTCAACATATCTCTTGTTGGACTAACACTTTTATCTAGTATGTTTCAGATAAGTTCAACAATGGAGTGGCATGAACTAAAGGATGTGGGAACTCCTTCTGGATGCTAAGGACAAAGGATTGGCTCAAGCTTCAAGCTCAAGACTCTTCACTTTTATATTTTAGTGATCCAAGATCACATTGAGTCTATAGGAAAAGCCAATACTATCAAGGAGGGATGAGGTGTTGCTTAATCAATTTCTTGCTCCACAGTGCTTAGTGATATGCTCCAAAAACCCTCAACTGCTTTCCCACTTCCACATATATGACCTAAACCTAAAGTCAAACTCGGCCCCACCGATTCTTTCTATCCGGAGCCACCGAGTTCAGATGTCATAGCCACTGCCACAAACCCTAGGCAAATCGGTCTCACCGATAGGGATCTCGGTCTCACCGAGATGGGATTGTAATCTCTCTGTGTATGTCCATTACCAAAATTGGTCTCACCGAGTTTGAGCAATCGGTACTACCGAGATTACAATGCAAACTTTCTCGTCAACTTATTACCAAAATCGGTCCCACCGAGTTTGAGTAATCCGTCCCACCGAGTTTGCCTGACCAACTCTCTGGTTAGCTAATTACCAAAATCGGTCCCACCGAGTTTGTGTAATCGGTCTCACCGAGATTACGTTATGCACTAACCCTAACTGTATCGGTCCTACCGATTTGCATATCGGTCCCACCGAAAATCCTAACGGTCACTAGATTTGCTAAATCGGTACGACCGAGTTTGTTGATTCGGTCCCACCAAGTTTGGTAAATTGTGTGTAACGGTTAGATGTTGTGTGGAGGCTATATATACCCCTCCACCTCCTCTTCATTCGTGGAGAGAGCCATCAGAACAAACCTACACTTCCAGCATCTTAATTCTGAGAGAGAACTAACTACACATGTGTTGAGGCCAAGATATTCCATTCCTACCATATGAATCTTGATCTCTAGCCTTCCCCAAGTTGCTGTCCACTCAGATCTTCTTTCCACCAGATCCAAATCCTATGAGAGAGAGTTGAGTGTTGGGGAGACTATCATTTGAAGCACAAGAACAAGGAGTTCATCATCAACGCACCATTTGTTACTTCTTGGGGAGTGGTGTCTGCTAGATTGGCTAGGTGTCACTTGGGAGCCTCCGACAAGATTGTGGAGTTGAACCAAGGAGTTTGTAAGGGCAAGGAGATCGCCTACTTCGTGAAGATCTACCGCTAGTGAGGCAAGTCCTTCGTGGGCGACGACCATGGTGGGATGGACAAGGTTGCTTCTTCGTGGACCCTTCGTGGGTGGAGCCCTCCGTGGAGTCGCGCAACCGTTACCCTTCGTGGGTTGAAGTCTCCATCAACGTGGATGTACGATAGCACCACCAATTGGAACCACGACAAAAACATCCGTGTCTCCAACTGCGTTTGAATCCTCCAAAACCCTTCCCTTTACAGTCTTGCAAGTTGCATGCTTTACTTTCCGCTGCTCATATACTCTTTGCATGCTTGCTTGTTATGTATTATGAATGTTAAACTTGTGCCTAAACTCCACTTAAACTTAAAAAGATTAAAAACTACTACTTTGGTACTTAGTGTCTAATCACCCCCCCTCTAGACACCTCTTCTCAAGGTCCTACACAATCTAATATTCATTAGAACAATCTCGTGGTTGATACATGTATTCTGTACTACACCCATATCAATACAATCAAAAGCAGGATGTAGGGTATTATCTCTTTGAGAGAGCCCGAACCTGGGTAAAACCCTGTGTCCATGTTACCATCGCTCCAAGACGCCTAGCTTAGGTCCCCTAGTACGAGATACGCCCAATATAGAACCGACCTTGGTGCTTTCATTGAGAGCCTATTGGCAATCGCCGCGGGGCGATGGGAATTCAGATCGTCTCCGGCGCGATCTAAGCATCAGAACCGAGCCTTATTGTCGATGTTGGCATCTTCGTCGCCGGCTCGATTAGTCACCTTGGCTCGACCGAGGACTGCGCTCTATCTCAGATCATTATGTTTGGACGAGGGCCTTCATCATCAACTCCGATCTCTATCAAGATCATGGAGGAATCATCGATGGAGCTCGGGGGCTCAACGTCAACATTGCCCTCGGGCGACCATGCTGTTTTTCTGTACAACATACTTGTATCCGCTGCCACCGCCTCCTTGAGCATTGCTTTGATGATTGCTTCGATGGAATTGTGCAGAATTGAGTGTACAACAACCCTGTAAAATTCCATCGCGTTCCGATGGAAGAATCTTCGGCGATCTATGATATACTGGAGGCCTATCGAGCCTGGACGGGAATCTGTACGAGTTTAGGGCATGGTCTCCAGAGCCTTGCTCAGAGATTATTTGGACGATCCAACCGTTCATCTTTTGCGGAATTTCCGTATCTACCACCCCTCAAAATTTCAGCTCGATCCGACCGTTCAAACTCCGGAAACCTTCCAATTAGTGAATCACTTTTTGGATCTATTTTCCGTGCGAATATGAATCCGACCTGAGTTCATCTTTCTTTATGAACGGGTTATTGGACAACCTTTTTTGAAAGATTCTCTTTTTAGGGTATTGTGTTTTGTTTCTGAACACATGCTCACATATTTTGCTCCTTTTCGAAGGTAATCTTCACCCTCGCGTCGGTGTCAAACCAGCCCTTGCTCCACGTCTGCCGACCTGCGCTAGACAGATTGTCGCTTCATCAAGCCGAGCCCAACCTTATTGGATCATCATCTCGGCAAGCCGAACATGAGTTCGGCATCACGAAGGCTAAATTATCACCAACGTCATCATTCACGAAGGCTAAATTATCACCAACGTCATCGTTGCTCGGTCACTTCATCAATCCGGCATTGACCACGTCACAAGTTATGACCAGCTCGGCATGGCCGAGCCGTAGCTTCTTCAAACTGATGTCTGCCACACCGAACTGCTTCAACACCTTGACTGGCATGGTGACTACAACATCACCTTACCGAGCCGCTCCGTCACCTCATGTGGACCGGGGGCTTTGCCATCTCTTCAGCAACCTACTCCGGAGACTTCGACATTACCAATCGACCAGCTTTGTCACATTAGTTGGACTGGGGGCTTTGCCTCGGTGAGCCAACCTTTGCCAGCATCGCCATCCCATCGCTTCATCGCCCATCAGGCAATGGATGTGCGGATCGAGTCCCAATTTTGGAAGTAACCTTTCTTCGGATCTCTACAACGGATAAACTAGGTGCTATTAATCCTAGTAATTTTCTCTTACTTGGGTTTATTTTTTCCGAGGAAATATTACTCTGGTTTGTTCCATCATCTGTACATAGGTTTGTCAAATGATGGCGCATTAACAATGGTTGCATGATGGTTCAGTCAGTTTCCCGTCCGTAGTTCGGCTAAAGCCTCATCGGGGACTTGGACCGCCCTGTAAATAAATGCTCTGTCACGCCAGCGCCCCACACCGACATTGGCTTCGAAGCCAGGCCACATCTCTTTAGAAAAAAATATTTTGCGTAAATTAATTATGCAAGGTTTTTCTTCTGTATTTATATTTTTTTTACTACACTATTTTACATGTGTAGGTAATCGACTTCAACTGCGTCACGCGGTCACTTCGGCAAGCCGACACTGTCGTCCCAATAGGCGTAAATCGGCTCGCGTGATCATCTTGTTGGTCAAATTGCCATACCGACATGTTCGGTTACCTCGGGGACTTCGGCATCGCTGAGAGAGCTCTACCTCATCGAGTGTTCGGCACACGGGCCATATTTATTTTATTACTCACTTTGCATAAATTATTAATTATGTAACGAATTTTTATTTTATTTTATTATTATTACTATTATCTCCGTCTTGCACTATTTTCTGTGCACAGGTAAATGATCCGGGTCGGGCAACGCTGTCACCTCGGCGTACCGACGTACCATCTCACCTCGGCTGGACCGGGGCTTCGTCATCACTTCATTAACCCATACCACAGACTTCGACGTCACACTACCGGCCTACTCCGTCGCCTTAGTCGGACTGGAGGTTCCATCCTGCCACATTAGCCGTGCTATGTCGCCACTTCGGAGTGTCGAGCTCTTCACTCCGCCATCTCGGGACCGGATTGGGGGCTAGGACCTCGTCCCGCCATAAGCTCGGGCCATGCATCGACACTGAGCACATTAACAAGCTAAGTCGCTTCCATGCTCAGTTTTTTAATTCTTGTTCGGTTCAACCAAACATTATATTTATGCTAAAATATGTTTGTCAAAAACAAGGTTCATTAAAAACCACTTTTCTTTGCCCGTGTTAACTGGGGCTCTTAAATTTATGTGAGCCATTTTATAATAGTGTTCTTCTTCTAAGTCGTTGCAAAGTCTTTTTCTATCACTCCTTTCTCGACTCGAGTGTGTGGTCAATAGCCGGATAGCCTGTTTTCTCTCTAATGCCGCTCGAGTTTAGTTCGGTAAACTGGCTTAACGAGCAGTACTCCGCCTTCAGGACAGGAGGTTGCAGCCGTAGGCGGACCCGCTTGAAGTCTTGAGACCGGATATGTCATATTAATGCACGATAGAAGCACAAAAGTAAGACCAATTTTCGGATTGGCACCTAATGACTTGATTTAGTTCGGGCGTAAAGTTTTTACTGAAGTTTTTTGGTTTTCCAAGCCTATGGCACTTCTAAACTATTTGTGTGTTTCCAGCATAAGTCTCGCAGTGCAGTGCCAGATACCTTTAGATATTCGGCAAAAACATTCTCGAGTATTGCTATATATGCATCTGTTTCAAATTGTGTCTTTGGTCAATATTTGGGTTTCCCGGCTCTTGTGCTTGCCTCCTATGTCCCGGTTTGTTCGTCTAGGTGTGCAAAGGGAGAACCACTGCGATTGTGCCTCCAGCTCGAATGGTTAAGCACCTCAGTGGAGAAAGCTGAAAACTGACCGTCACAAGGGGCAAAAATTGGTCAGTGATCCGATGACGTACGGTGTCAAACTATAGATCGATACTGATTACCCCGTAATAAACGATGGGCCTTTCATAACATTGGCCGAAGTGTTAATGGCTAGACTTCGGTCGGTGCCGAACACTAACCGGGTGCTCGTAGCTAGCTTCCCCAGGTTAAAGCTCCTATGACTAAGTGAAAGTTATAAAGCCCGCATATCTGATTGCCTTGTTTCCGCTAACACAACCGCCTCCGGGCACCGAGATGCCGGCTAAGGGTTGTCTTGTTACTACGGAAACGCCTTGTGTAGCATCTACAAAGGGGTAGAAGCCGATGATGGGCCACTTTCAAATGATAAACGGTCGCAACAGAGTCAAAATAAATATCATCAGCGTTTGTATTCATTATACAAGTGTTGCCTTCCATAATTATCATTATAAAGCCATAAATATGCATCAATTTGACTTAAGATTTTGGCCAAGCTGGGTTGCCTGGCTCCTGTGCTTACCCCTACGTTCCCGATTGTTCGGCTAGGCGGTAAAGGGAGCACCTTTGTGATTGTTACTACCGGATCATCCAAGTTAGTACCTCAGATTGGGTGAAGCCGAAAGCTAGCGATCTTAAAGGATATAATTGTTCGGCAATGACAGAAGTGAAAATTTAGGTTTGCTAAAGACCACGTAGTTCGGGAACTTTCCCCAGACTAAATCCTCAATATTTTTTCCCACATTGATCGGAGGTGAGGTTTCATGATCATGGTTGGCATGACAACCCAAAGAAAGGATCCAATAGCGGGACTATTTTCTTTGGAAGATGTTTCTTACATTAAATACTAATATAACATTCTCTCCGCATACCTTTGTTTATAAAATTGTATGGCCGGATAGCCTTGTTTCTCGTAAATCTTTGCCCTCATAAAGGCTTTATAAAGTGGGACAGACACTCCCCGGCTACTGGACGAGGAGGTTGAAGCCGATGGTCGGTCAACAAAGTTTTGTACAGTGTAGATCCGACCACTAATGATGTAGAGTACTTGGATACATAGAATCATTACACATAATTTGTCATTTTTTTCTGAACATTGATCCTTAATTCGGCCACTCGTGGCCACATTAAGGCTCGGGGGCTACTGGGCTTCGGGCTTATCATTTACTAATATTAAATGGGCACATCAATCCCCTGATCTGGTGTTGCCACCTGACTAGTGTCTCGGGGGCTACTGCACTGCCTATTCAATACAGGAAATTCAAAGTACTTAGTGTTCGGCTTGACCGAACTATGGGCAAACGCATTTGGATAACAATATGTACCATCTGGGACTTATCCGGCATCAAGCTAATATATTACGGCAAATTTTCAAAACCCTCTCTCAAGGGCCCGTCCGCCGATCACTATCTCCTCTAATGTGCATCTCAGATTTTTGGCTGACACACACCTTGAGGGCTACTGGCTATACATCTCGGAAGATAATACATTGCCCAAATCGAATTAAATCCATAGAGGGAAGCTCCGACATTAAACTCGGTTGAACCCTTTTAAATTTTTCAAGACCGAGGTAATCTATGACACCTCGGATACATTCCGGCGTTGGAGATCGGATACATTCCGGTGTTGGACCTCGAATACATTCCAGCGTTGGAGCTCGGATACAGTCCGACGTTGGAGCTCGGATACATCCCGGCGTTGGAGCTTGGAAGCAGTCCGGCGTTGGTGCACGGCGGCAAAAGATACCTTGAATACAGTCCGGCATTGGAGGTTGGTTGCAAGAGGCCGCCGCCGCACGGGAACAATTTCAAACCTGAGGTGTGGCATAAAAATAACAAGGCATTGATAAAGGCCGAGAACTTAAAGGGGCTCCTCAGATACCCGACGTGTAAACTCTTCAGATTCACTTCGGCGATCCTCAAGATCGAAGATGAGAAGATTTTTTGAACCATTTTTGAAGACCGACGACCGAAGATGAAGAACAGTTCGGAAGAATCAAGGAGCATACCCAACTTGAAGACCTGTTTAGGGGGCTACTAATGGTGTCTTGGACTAGGGGGTACTCAACACGTCATCTCCCGAACAGGTGTATCAGGCCGAGGACCCCATGGCGGTTCACTCATGGGCCACTACGGGCAGCCCATGCCACATACAAGGAGGATTCCACAAGACTTGGTTCCCAAGACAAGGACTCTCCTAAACCGTAAGCCTCTGGTGTGTTATATAAACCGAGGCCAGGCTAGTCAATAGACAATCTAATATTCATTAGAACAATCTCATGGTAGATACATGTATTCTGTACTACACACATACCAATACAATCAAAAGAAGAATGTAGGGTATTGTCTCTTCGAGAGAGCCCGAACCTGGGTAAAACTCTGTGTCCATGTTACCATCGCTCCAAGACACCTAGCTTAGGACCCCTACTACAAGATACACCGGATATAGAACTGACAGTATGCTAGAATTTCTAGACAAGCAGAGAGTCAATGTGCACGTTTTGCTTACTTGTGTCTGGGAAGCCGCCACATCTTACACTCTTGCTACCCCATCCTGTTTCCCAACCGAACCGATAATCCGCGAACAATTTCCCGGCCGCCTCCATCCTCGTCTTGAGATACTCCATTGTAGCCTCCTCTTTCTTGTTCTGGTCCTTCTCCTTCTTCTTCTTCTTCTCCTCCTTCTCCTTCGCCTTCGCCCACCTCAACTCATACTCCTCCACGTCTCCCATCTCCTTCTCCCTCTCGTACCTATCCCTCTGCTTTTGCTTGTCCTCCCATTGCTTCACATATGACATGCTCTGCTGACGCAGCTCCTCCGCCATTTTCCTCTGCTTCTCCACCTCCTACTCGTACTCCTCCTCCTCCTCCCTGGTAACCACTAAGAGCATCTCCAACAGCCACCCAATGCACCACGCGCAAAAAACTACTTTGCCGCGCGCCCATCGCCTGGTTTGGTGCAGCCGGCAGCGCTGGCTCCACAGTCATGCTAAAATGCAGCGCGCGTGCGCCGCTCCAGCAGCGTGCAAAAATGCAGCGCGCGCGACTCGCCGGCACATGCCATATGTCGCAAAAATGGATTTCAATCATTCAAAATGCAATGAACATGGCATATAATTTCACACAAACAAGTTGATGAATAAAAGTTCATGCCCACAAGTTCATCCAACCAAGTTCATGAACAAACGAAAGACACATCAAGCCTCGTCCTCGTCTTCGTCCTCATCTTCCGAAGACGATTCTTTCTCCTCCAAAGATGATTCTTCCTCCTCATCATCATCATTGTCGTGCACCGCATCACGTGAAGCTCGAACGGTGTTGGCAAGATCTTCAACGACATCTTCATGGGAAGGTGTGTGAGGCACATCAGAAGACATTCCGCCCATGGCGGGAGGTGCACCCATGCCTCCCATGAGAGACGCAAAACTCATGCCTCCCATGGCGGCCATGGTGCCGGGGGGGGGTGCTCCAAAGCCACCCATGCCTCCCATGGTCTCCATGGTAGCTCCAAAGCCACCCATGGCACCTAAGCCGCCCATGGTAGCTCCAAAGCCACGTGTGCCTCCCCTGGCGCCAAGGCCACCGCCACCCATTACGCGAATTATGGCTCTTTTTGGATCAAGACTTCTTCACGGGCAAGATTGACATACTCCTTTTGCGCCTCATTGAGGATAGATGTGTCCAAGAAGAACAAGTGCTTCTCCCATTCCAACAATCTAGTTCGCTCCTCAGTGCTCACCTTCCTCTCCTCCAAAGCCACCTTCCTCTCCTCGGCCGTCACCCTCTTCTCCTCGGCCGCCAACCTCCTCTCCTCGGCCGCGGCATCTTGGTTCCTTGTCATTTTCCTCACCTCCTCAGCTTCTTTTCTTGCCTTCACAATAGCTTCCATAGAATTTTTGAGCTCAACATCTCCTTTCCTCTTCTTCTTTTCTTTTGCGTCTTTCTTGCACCCATCTGGTCGTTTTGGCTTCGAGTATGAAACTGAGTTGGGTGTGGGGCTTCTCTTGCCGTCATCACTTGATGCATCCTCCTCCTCATCGTCATCCAACTCAATTGTTCGCTTGCGTTTGTTGCTCAAATCCAAATCATCATGCTTCTTCCATTTCTCATCATCCTTCAACACGTCATAGCAATGAGGCAAGGTAAATGGCCTTCCTTTCTTGATCTTCCCCTTCTTGGTCCTCTTCTCCTCTCATTTGAACAAGTTTTGTGCAATGTTGTACTACATGAAAACAAAACAAGTTAGCACTTCCAACACCAACAACAAGTATGATGAACATGGATGAAATTCCACTTACTCTATCATCCTCATTGGTGCCACTTGGGTTCAACTTATCAACCGCCTTTTGTGCGGCCGCCCACTTTTGACAATCCTTGTTGATTATTGAGGACCCACAAGTATAGGGTATCTATCGTAGTCCTTTCGATAAGTAAGAGTGGCGAATCCAACGAGGAGCAGAAGGAAATGATAAGTAGTTTTCAGTAAGGTATTCTCTGCAAGCACTGGAATTACTGGTAACAGATAGTTTTATGATAAGGTAATTTGTAATGAGTAACAAGTAACAAAAGTAAACAAGGTGCATCAAGGTGTCACAATGCTTTGCTTTTTGTAGCAAAGGACAAGCCTGGAAAAACTCTTATATAAAGGAAAGCGCTCCTGAGGACACATGGGAATTATCGTCAAGCTAGTTTTCATCATGCTCATATGATTCGCGTTCCTTACTTTGATAATTGGATATGTGGGTGGACCGGTGCTTGGGTACTGCCCTTCCTTGGACAAGCATCCCACTTATGATTAACCCCTCTCACAAGCATCCGCAACTACGAAAGAAGAATTAAGGTAAACCTAACCATAGCATGAAACATGTGGATCCAAATCAGCCCCTTACGAATCAACGCATAAACTAGGGTTTAAGCTTATGTCATTCTAGCAACCCATCATCTAATTATTACTTCCCAATGCCTTCCTCTAGGCCCAAACAATGGTGAAGTGTCATGTAGTCGACGTTCACATAACACCACTAGAGGAAAGACAACATACATCTCATCAAAATATCGAACGAATACCAAATTCACATGACTACTTATAACAAGACCTCTCCCATGTCCTAAGGAACAAACATAACTACTCAAAAATCATATTCATGTTCATAATCAGAGGGGTATTAATATGCATAAAGGATATGAACATATGATCTTCCATCGAATAAACCAACTAGCATCAACTACAAGGAGTAATCAACACTACTAGCAACCCACAGGTACCAATCTGAGGTTTTGAGACAAAGATTGGATACAAGAGATGAACTAGGGTTTGAGAGGAGATGGTGCTGGTGAAGATGTTGATGGATATTGACCCCCTCCCAATGAGAGGATCGATGGTGATGACGATGGTGACGATTTCCCCCTCCCGAAGGGATGTTTCCCTGGCAGAACAGCTCCGCCGAAGCCCTAGATTTGTTTCGCCAGGTTCCGCCTCGTGGCGGCGGCGCTTCATCCCGAAAGATTCCGTATGATTTTTTCCAGGGAAGAAGGCACCTTATACCAGAAGAAGGGCATCAAGGGGCTACCAGGTGGCGCACGAGGCAGGGGCGCGCGCCCAGGGGGGTAGGGCGCACCCTCCACCCTCGTAGACGGTGGGTGGCTCCCCTCTGGTGCTTTCTTTGCCTGATATTTTTAATATATTCCAAAACTGACTTTCATGGAGTTTCAGGACTTTTGGAGTTGTGTAGAATAGGTCTCGAATATTTGCTCCCTTTCCAGCCCAGAATTCCAGCTGCCGACATTCTCTCTCTTCATGTAAACCTTGTAAAATAAGAGAGAAAAGGCATAAGTATTGTGACATAATGTGTAATAACAGCCCATAATGCAATAAATATTGATATAAAAGCATGATGCAAAAATGGACGTATC
Source organism: Triticum aestivum (assembly GCF_018294505.1). Classification (NCBI taxonomy): domain Eukaryota; kingdom Viridiplantae; phylum Streptophyta; class Magnoliopsida; order Poales; family Poaceae; genus Triticum; species Triticum aestivum. The sequence goes on along the minus strand of NC_057798.1, from coordinate 760,099,203 downwards.
AACTCCCCCAAGCTTAGACCTCGCTTGTCCTCAAGCAGAAGCCGATATCGAAAAATATGTCCAGATGTTTAGAGATAGATGTCGATAAAATAAAATACGGACATGAGGGCATCATGATCATTCTTAAAACAACAACAACAACAATATATATATATATATATATATATATAGGACAAATGTTTCTTACAAGCAGTGGTAGTTACCATCACTTGTGTTTTGTATGTTGTTTGTAGTATCTGTTGAAATAGAGAGTATGTACGTGTAGTATGTAGTATATAACAATGATTATGTAATATATATACTAATTTTTAGGTAGTATATACCATGTTTTGAGTATGTTTTTTTTACGTACAAATATGTACGTATTTCACAAATATAACAAAAACTATGGGATCATATGCAATTTTTTCATGTAACTTGCTTTGAAATATCTTAGATATAGTATATGAATATATTTAAAATGATAAAGTAGTATATATAGTACCACATGATAGTATATGAGACATATAGGGTAACTACCACCGGGTGGTAGGATGGATTTTCCCTATATATATATATATATATATATATATATATATATATATATATATATATATATATATATATATGGACAATCTATTCTTATGTCATATGATTTCTTATGCTAAAGTAATAATCTATTTCACAACGAAAGTATGAATCAGAAACTTCATTGAAAACTAACAAACTATAATCTCAGTCATTGAAGCGATTGCAATTTATCATAACATCGGAAAGAGTCAATATAAGAGCTTTTCAGCAAGTCCACATACTCAACCATCTTTTAGTCTTTCACAATTGCTAACACTCACGCAGTACTTATGGGTATGAAGTTTTAGTCGAACACAGAAAGATAGGGGCTTATAGTTTTGCCTCCCAACCTTTTACCTCAAGGGTAACGTCAACAATAATGCTTTATGAAAACGCACATCCAATTATATATATATATATATATATATATATATATATATCAGGATCTTTCCAACACATAGTGCTTGCCAAAGGATAAAATGTAAAAAGGAAAGCACTAGTAGAAAAAGGGTCAAACGTGAAGCACATTAGTGCTGGTTTGATTTTGGCCCGGTACTAATGGTACCATTAGTGCCGGTTCGAACGGATTTGCATTAATGCCGGTTCGTGTTGAACCTTTAGTACCGGTTCGTGGCACGAACCGGTACTAAAGGGGTGGTGGCAGGCTGGCGTCAGGCCGGGACCCCACGATCACCTTTAGTACCGGTTCGTGGCACGAACCGGTACTAAAGGTCTAACCTTTAGTACCGGTTCGTGCCATGAACCGGTACTAAAGGGGTCTGACCTATAGTACCGGTTTGTGACACAAACCGGCACTATAGGGCAATTTTCAAACTCTACCCCCCCCCCCCCCCGTGTGTCGCCATTTCAGTTCTGAAAAAATCAAAAGAAAATGATAAAAACTTCAAAAAATAAAATCCTTCGAGAGGTAGTTATATTACTACATCTACTAGTTAGGAAAATTTGAAAACTACAATTTGGACATGTTTTGCAAAAAGTGTAGGGAAAATGTAAAACGGCTATAACTTTTGCATACGATGTCGGAAAAAATGTATAATATATCAAAAAATTCAGCACGAAAATCCACATCCGATGGAGACGGCCTATGGCCTGTTTGGAATTTTTTAGAATCCTCAATTTCCAAAAGGAAAAAAGATATGGTCAAATTTCAGTTTTTTAAAAAAATTTGGTTAAATTTGGTCAAACTACTTATTCAAGAAGTATTAATGTTACTACATAATTATTCAAGAATATTAGTGTTACTAAATACTTATTTCAATTTTTTGAATTTTTGTCAAATCTGGTCAAACTATGGTCAAACTATGGTCAAACTATGGTCAAACTTATTCAAGAAATATTAGCGTTACTAAATAATTACTGTTTTTCAGAATAATAGTTTCAAACTCAAACGGTGAAATGTGTGACTTCATGCTCAAGCTAAACTCCTGAGGGTTAATAGGATTGACATCTTACTATTGTCAGGAAAACTATAAGTGTAGACTTGGAAACAAAGGAGAATAGAACCCGAAAGTTAAGCGTGCTCGGGCTAGAGTAGTGAGAGGGATGGGTGACCGGTCAGGAAGTTAGATGATTTGGAATGAGTGATCCACACTTGAGAAGTTAAGAGAGGTGATTAGAGAATAAATCATCAAATAATTCAGAAAAATTAAAAATCGAAAAAAAATCAATTTTTGTTTCCAAAAAATTCAAAAAAAAACTTTAGTACCGGTTGGTAACACTAACCGGTACACCAACCGGTACTAAATGTCCCCCATACCAGGGCGCGAGCTCACGCAACGTGGTGGCACTTTAGCGCTGGTTCGTGCCGAACCTGTACTAAAGGGGGGGGGGGCTTTAGTGCCCACCCTTTAGTGCCGGTTATGGAACCGGCACTAAAGGCCCTTACGAACTGGCGCTAAAGCTCCGTTTTCTACTAGTGAAGGTGAAGATCACCATGACTCTTGTATAAGGTATAAGACAGGAATAAAAGATAGGCCCTTCACAGAGGGAAGCAAAGGTTGTCATGTGCTTTTATGGTTGGATGCACAAAATCTTAATGCAAAAGAACGTCACTTTATATTGCCACTTGTGATAGGGACCTTTATTATGCAGTCAGTCACTTCTATTTCTTCCATGTCACAAGCTTGTATAAAGCTTATTTTCTCCACACTAATAGATCATACATATTTAGAGAGCAATTTTTATTGCTTGCAACAATGACAACTTACTTGAAGGATCTTACTCAATCCATAGGTAGATATGGTGGAATCTCATGGCAAAACCGGGTTTAAGGATATTTGGAAGCACAAGTAGTATCTCTACTTGGTGCAAATAATTTGGCTAGCATGAGGGGGAAATGAAAGCTCAACATGTTGGATGATCCATGACAATGTAATTTATTTCAGGTGCAAGAAAACATAACCCATTACGTTGTCTTCCTTGTCCAACATCAACTTTTTAGGATGTCATATTTTAGTGACTGCTCACAATCATAAAAGATGTCCAAGATAGTATATTTATATGTGAAAACCTCTCTTTCTTTATTACTTCCTATTAATCGCAATGATGACCAAAACTATGTTTGTCAACTCTCAACAAAACTTTTATTAATCATACTCTTTATATGTGATGTCATTACTCTCCATAAGATCAATATGATCTTTTTATTTCTTTATATTCTTTCTTTTATTCCCTCAAGATCATAGTAATATCGCAAAGCCCTCGACACAAAACTAATCTTTATTATATATAGCTCACGGACTCGATTACATAGAAGGATCATAAAGCAAAGCTCAAAACTAGATCATACTAAAACTTTATTCTACTAGATCAAGATATTACTAAAAGGATCGAACTAAGAAAAACGGTAAAGATAGAGGTGTGATGGTGCTATGATACCGGGGTACCTCCTCTAATCTTGGCAGTTGCCAAGGGGAGTGCCCATACCCATGTATTTATGTCTCTTTCTTTGAAGGTGGTGATGATGGAGTTGTTGATGATGTAGGCTTTTCGTCCATCTTCCAAGGCATAGGCTCACCATCATGGAAGGATGATCGAGTCTCCGGGATCCTCAAATCTGCAGCTAAACTCATCCTCTTGAATATATATTCATACTCATAGTTTTGGATTTGCAGGTCATAGATCTGGGCTTGGAGATGCTCTATTTTCTCGCGAAGCTTGAAGATGGTATCCCCAATGTTCTTAGCATCCAGCTTGTGGTTTTTGGTAAACTCCACGATCATCATGTGGCTAGCGTTGAGTCCGCGTTCCACCATCCCCTGGCACTTGAAAACTTGTTGCTCCATTTCTTCGAGTATTGTTTCCACGCTTCCGGTCCTCTTTGGTCCCTCAACATCGCGGATGTGCAGCACCCCCTCATGCATCTCAATGGTTTGAGGGTGTTGCAGCACCTCCGCAAGGTAGGGGTTGATAACCTTCTCAAAAAACTTGTCCTTGGGAGCTCTCGAAGACGTCATGGTGATCTAGATCTGTCAGAAGAACAACTCAAAACAAAAACAGAGGATATTTGCATGGTACGGTGGTCAAAACCTTCGGGAGGTTATATAATGAATTTTTACCGACCAAAAGAAGTATCGTGCAAGAAAATGGAGTCCGGAGGGCACACGAGGTGCCCACGAGGCAGGGGGCGCGCCCAGGGGATAGGGCACGCCCTCCACCCTCGTGGATGCCTCGTGTCCTTCCCGGAGAACTTATTATTTTCCTATTTTCTTAAATATTCCAAAATAGAGAAAAATTGCTATTAGAACTATTTTGGAGTCAGTTTACTTACCGTACCACATACCTATTCCTTTTCGCAGTCTGAAACGTTCTGGAAAGTGTCCCATATGCACTCCTCCGGGGTTACGGTTTCAATAACATTAGTTTCATTATTTATGGGATTACGTGAGATATAGTGCTTGATTCGTTGACTGTTCACCACCTTTGGATTTGTGCCTTCGAAGTTGTTGATTTTTATGGCACCGAAACGATATACCTCCTCGACAACGTAAGGGCCTTCCCATTTAGAGAGAAATTATCTTGCAAAAAATCTTAAACGAGAGTTGTATAGAAGAACATAATCACCTACATTAAACTCGCACTTTTGTATCCTTTTGTCATGCCATCTTTTAACTTTTTATTTAAATAGTTTGGCATCCTCATAGGCATGGGTTCTCCATTCATCAAGTGAGCTAATGTCAAATAGTCTCTTCTCACCGGCAAGTTTGAAATCATAATTGAACTCTTTAATGGCCCAATATGCCTTATGTTCTAGTTCGAGAGGTAAGTGACATGCTTTTCCATAAACCATTTTATACGGAGACATACCCATAGGATTTTTATATGCAGTTCTATAGGCCAATAATGCATCATCAAGTTTTTTGGACCAATTCTTTCTAGATCTATTAACAGTCTTTCACAAAATTAATTCAATTTCCCTATTACTTAGTTCTACTTGACCACTAGATTATGGATGGTATGGAGATGCAATTCTATGATTAACATCGTACTTAGCAAGCATTTTACGTAAGCACCATGAATAGAATATGAACCACCATCAGTTATTAAGTATCTAGGGACTCCAAACCTCAGAAAAATAACTTCTTTAAGCATCTTAATAGAGGTGTTATGGTCAGCACTACTAGTTGGAATAGCTTCTACCCACTTAGTAACGTAATCAACATCAACTAAAATATGTGTATACCCATTAGAGGAAGGAAACGGTCCCATGTGATCAAAGCCCCAAACATCAAATGGTTCGATAACAAGTGAATAGTTCATAGGAATTTCTTGGCGTCTACTAATATTACCAATTCTTTGACATTCATCACAAGACAAGACAAACTTACGGGCATGTTTAAAAAGTGTAGGCCAATAAAAACCGGATTGTAGTACCTTATGCGCAGTTCTATCTCCAGCATGGTGTTCTCCATAAGCCTTGGAGTGACACTTGCATAGGATCTGTTCCTGTTCATGCTCAGGTACACAACGTCTAATAACACCATCTACTCCTTCTTTATAAAGGTGTGGGTCATCCCATAAGTAATGTCTTAAATCATAGAAAAACTTTTTCTTTTACTTGTATGTGAAACAAGGTGGTATAAATTTACCAACAATGTAATTGGCATAATCAGCATACCATGGAGCAGTACGAGAAGCATTTATGACAGCTAATTGTTCATCAGGGAAGCTATCATCAATAGGCAGTGGGTCATCAAGAACATTCTCTAACCTAGACAAGTTGTCTGCAACGGGGTTCTCAGCTCCCTTTCTATCAATAATATGCAAATCAAATTCTTGTAGCAAGAGAACCCATCTAATAAGTCTAGGTTTCACATCTTTATTTTCCATAAGATAGTTAATAGCAGCATGATCAATGTGAACAGTTACTTTAGAATCAACAATATAAGGTTTGAACTTATCACAAGCAAATACAATTGCTAAAAGTTCTTTTTCAGTAGTAGCATAATTTGTCTGGGCACTATCTAGACATTTACTAGCATATTGGATAACATTTAATTTCTTATCAACTCTTTGTCCTAGAATAGCACCTACAGCATAATCACGAGCATCACACATAATTTCAAAGGGTAACTTCCAATCTGGTGGTTGAACAAAAGGTGCAGAAATCAAGGCTTTCTTAAGTATTTCAAATGCTCCTACACAGTCATCATCAAAGACAAAAGGAACATCTTTTTGTAAGAGATTAGTCAGAGGCCTAGAATTTTTTGAGAAGTCTTTAATGAACCTCCTATAAAAACTAGCATGACCCAGGAAACTTCTTATACCTTTAATATCCTTAGGTAATACCTCTTTTAGAAATTTTAGCTTTATCGACTTTAGTCAAAGACAAAACTAGCACGACATCTTCTCAATAGCATCAACTTTAGCTTTATCGACTTCAATACCTCTTTCAGAAATTTTATGTCCCAAGACAATACCTTCATTAACCATAAAGTGGCATGTCGGTGTCAAAACCGGCGGATCTCGGGTAGGGGGTCCCGAACTGTGCGTCTAGGCGGATGGTAACAGGAGACAAGGGACACGATGTTTTTACCCAGGTTTGGGCCCTCTCGATGGAGGTAAAACCCTACTCCTACTTGATTAATATTGATGATATGGGTAGTACAAGAGTAGATCTACCATGAGATCAGAGAGGCTAAACCCTAGAAGCTAGCCTATGGTATGATTGTTGTTCGTCCTAGGACTAAAACTCTCCGGTTTATATAGGCAACAAAGAGGGTTAGGGTTACACAGAGTCGGTTACAATGGTAGGAGATCTACATATCCGTATCACCAAGCTTGCCTTCCACGCCAAGGAAAGTCCCATCCGGACACGGGAAGAAGTCTTCAATCTTGTATCTTCATAGTCCAGGAGTCCGGCCAAAGGTGATAGTTCGGCTATCCGGACACCCCCTAATCCAAGACTCCTTCAGTAGCCCCTGAACCAGGCTTCAATGACAACGACTCCGACGCGCATATTGTCTTCGACATTGCAAGGCGGGTTCCTCCTTCGAATACTTCATAGAAGATTTTGAACACAAGGATAGTGTCCGGCTCTGCAAAATAAGTTCCACATACCACCATAGAGAGAATAATATTTACACAACTTCAATCTGCTGACGTATTCCGTGGCATCACACCACAGCCAAGTCTTTATTCGAATCGTTTTTACTGTTCCACCTTAGCGCATTTAGCGAGGCGGTTTCCTTGGCACGTCTTGTCAAAGCAGAGATCGTGTCCCCTTATTCCGGGATTCTCATCAATACGGGCGTGGGTAACCCAATCGTGCCCGTTGGCACATCTCCTCTATCGAAGGCGAGTCCCGAACGGTCACGGGGAAGGCTCTTGGTATTCAACCTCTTTATAAAGAGACCAAGGCTCCACTCCTTTCTTTCAATCTCAATCGAATCCGCCCCTCGCCTCGAGTTCCAACACCCAAAGCTCCAGATTCAGGTGCTTCGGACCTTCGATGATGTCCGGCTCCGACCTACAAGGCCGGTGGATGCCTTCCTCCGTTACGGAAGAAGATGTGCTAAAGCTAAGAGATGCCAGGTATTTAACCGGTGAAATTTTGCATAGGCTGCCTGCCCAAGGGCAGGTTATTCCCACTCCCAAGCCTGGCGAGAGAGTGGTGTTAGCGTCTCACTTTCTTCGGGGGCTAGGCTTCCCAACGGACCCCTTCGTGAGGGGGCTCATGTTTTATTATGGGTTGGAATTTCATGACTTGGATCCGGAGTCCATCCTCCACATCTCATCGTTCATTGTCGTATGCGAAGCCTTCCTCCGCATTACCCCTCACTTCGGATTGTGGCTCAAGACCTTCAAGGTGGAGCCGAAGATGATCAAGGGGCACCAGGCAGAGTGCGGAGGGGCTGTTATAAGCAAGAAGAGTGGTTTTACATCACAGTTCCCAGGGGCACCAAATGGGTGGCACCACCTGCCTTTCGCTCGGGTCCTCCACCGCGGTTGGCGTCATGGGTCAATAAAGGACTTGACTGGGGGCCGTACAAGGATGTGCCCTTGTTGCAGGGCCGCATTCAAGACCTCCTAGAGAGAGGAATCACTCTGGTCGTAGTAGCGTAGGTCATGCTGATTCGTCGCATCCTGCCCTGCAAACGTCGCCCCCTCCGCCTGTGGGAATTTAACCCGGAGGGAGCACGAGCTCTCCAGCATTTTATGGGTGCGACGCCCGTGGAGAAGTACAAGCTTTTCTTCGGATCACAAGCGATGTGTCCGGACTTGACTGAGGACGCAGGTGTGAGCTGCAATCGCCCGGATACTCAAGTAAGTAGCCCTGTACCCGGACATGATATCCTATATTTATCACGAACTTGCCCTTTAAAAGAGTCGTTCCTTGAACAAGAGTGGATAGCGAAAGCAAAGTTAATCAGGTGTCCGGCCCCCTCCCTGAGACCATGCCGGATACCTTGTTAACCAGGATGCTGGAGGTTGCGCCTTCGGAAGAAGGTGAAGGGGGAACAAGGAAGCTACCGCCTCCGTGAAGGAGGCTGTCAGGAAAGGAGGGATCGAGAATCCCTCCATCCAAGGGAAGAAGAGGACTGCCTCTGAAGACCCGGAGACCATGGTCTCAAAGCGGGGGAAGAAATCTTCGTCAGAGGGTCCTGCGCCGAGAGATGCCTTGGCTGCATTATGCCCTCAAGGGGATCAGCCCTCCACCGAGCCGTAAGTAAAAAGGGGAGTTTATTTTAAAATAAAGGATATCCCTGCCCTATTTCTAATGAAGATAACCGAAATTTTACCTTGTAGTTCGGATCTCAGCCCTTCTCAGCAGAGCTCATCTTCGGGGGATCTCCGTCCGAAGATGATATAGAGCGAAATGCCTCCCCCCGCCACACCGTCTTGCGAGGCGGGCGACCCTGAGGTGTCGTCGCGAAGGGTTTCTCCGAGTCCGGGGGGTCGGAAGGCGATCGTATGTCCCCTCAAAGCCCTCCGTGTCCGGCCTTTGAAAAAGGCCATCGGACGAGTCCGGCACCACCTGGTGTACGGTCGGAGGAGTTGTAGGATCTGCTCGGGCGAGCGTCTATCTCAAAAGACCACCGTGCGTTAATGGGTACGGTGATTGAAAGGATTTCATCCGCTGAGAGAGGATTGCGCGAAGCCATCAGAAGTTTACTGACAAGCTTTGAGGTACGCAAAATGATGTACCTTCTGACAGTTCCGCATATAACATGCGCCCTGTGTAGATAGTAGCCCCTGAGGCTTGGTGTGTTGTCAAAAATGACAGCGCACCGAGGATCATAATCCCAGGTATAATATGTCGCCCTACCTATGTAGGTGGAGAAGGGTCCGGTGGCTAGCCGGACTGATGATTTTGCCGAACTGAAGCGGCAGCTTGACGTGGCGGATGCCGACATCGCGCTTGTCAATAAGCGACTTGACGAGTCACAAGGTATGTAATTTCTCCGCGGACACCTAGTAAGGGAGCTTGATGCCCGTGCCTTACAACATGTATGCTTGACGTAGGTGGTGCCGCTGCCATGGAGAACCTTCGGGCGGAGCTCGCCCGAGCCAAGGAGCAGGCCAGAAAGAGTGATGCGGCTGCCTTAAAGGCGGCCAAAGAGTTAAAATCCGAACAGGCTGCTCACTGCCAAAGCAAGAAGGAAATGGCCGAGATGGTCATGAAGTTAAAGAGTGCTGCCGACCGCTGCAAGTTTCTTCAAAAAGAAGATCGAGTGTTGCGAGAGGAGCTGAAGAAGGCCACTACCGAAGCCAAGGATGCTCAATCTGCGATGAGAGCTATGAAGGAGGAGCTGCGTCAGGCCAGAGATATCGCGGCTGGAAAGCCCTTTCTGCTACGGAGGAAATTCGTGGATCCTAAATATGCTCAGTTGGACCGGCTGTGGAGTGTGGAGGATGCTTATCTGGACCTGGCGGCAAGTGCCGCGGATGCGGCCGAACACTTCCGAGATCAAAAGGATCACAAAATGGAAAAGGTTTTTGGTTGCAATTCCATAATCCAGAGCGCCCACTTCCATTAACCGATCGCTTGGCCGAATGGGCGGAGCTGAATAGGTTATCCGGACTTGCCATGAAGGATGTCGTGAGTCTTTTGTGGCCGAAAAGGCCCGAGCCGAAGAGTTATTTTGGCTTGGTGCGGTGCCGCATATCAATGCAATGAGGAGGTCGGCATGCATAGAGGGTGCGCGGATGGCTCTTGCCCGTGTCAAGACATACTGGGCGGAGATGAAGGCCACCAATGTTGCATCCCAAGATTCGGATGGAAGCCGAGTACCTGTCGAGCACTATTTTTAGGAAGTTCTACAGGGCGCTCGTTTAATAGAGACGCAGTGCTCGAAGGATATTATGTTCGAATAACATGTTTTATTGTGAAACAGTGTATCGATTGAATATAAGAGCTTTTTATACTTGTGCCTTTCAAGAATTAAAATACCTCCTGTGCGGCCGCTAATGTATATGTATATATAACCTAAAAGATGGTAGTCTTCGGCTTCAGCCCCCACGCATATAATGCGGGCGTGTTTGCAAAAGGCACATTTTCACACTTGATCCAACGTCTTGGTCCTATAAAGGAGGTGGTAGCGCAGCAAACTAGGCAACCGGACTATAATGCTTTATCACTTTCACTTAGCCATAGGAGTTTGACAGTGGGGCTACGATATAGCCCCTAGGGGCACCGTGCTCACCCGAATTCGGGGCGCGTATGTGCCTGCCGGGAAACGGTCCTTCGTCAATGCGGAGGAATCCTATAGATTCCGGCGGGTCATCGAGTGGTTGACCAGTCTCACACTATATCATGACAGTCAGTTTTCGGCTTTCTCTACTGAGGTGCTCGCCTGGCCGAACCTGGGCACAATCGCAGTAGTTCTCCTGGTGCCGCCTTAGCCGATAGAGCAGAACGTAAGGCAGCAAAACACAGGAGTCGGGCAAACCCAACATTTGACCAAAGACATGATTCGGAGCTGATGCATATAAGGCCTAACTCGAGACGCCGAACACTCCCTAAGGTATTCGGTCTTTATGAAAACGGGCCGAACAACGCCCTTTGTAATAAGCCCCTGGTGTCCAGGTACGCATGAAATTCTGACATGGCCCATGCCAAAATGCTAGCCTCCTCCTCGGTGATAGCAAAAAACCGGGGGATGTATATCAACAAGAGATAGTAAAAAAGGTTTACGCAGGGTCTTAATCTGAAAAGAATCCTTGCAACGGGTCCCTACTGCACGTATGCGCATGTGTCTCCGTTGTGCCGTATCCTGGATGGGTGTAGCACGGTGTTCATCTGTAAAAGAGAGGAACTTAGTTGAAAAACATCATGCAAAAATGTATGGTATATTAAATAAACAAAGTAAGATTCAAAAAATGAATGAGATTGAGCTTCGTTGTCTCTTGTTGTACATGCACGGAGCCCCTTGTGTGGGGGTATGCGGCTAGTAAGCCATTGTATGTTTACGCCAGACTCCTCTAACCGTGTCCGCGGACTGAACAACCTGTTTAGGTGCTTTGATTAGTGAAGCTGGTTTAGTTTGTGGCTGTCAAGGCAGTCACACAATCTTCCGCGCTCGAGGAACACTCGATATTTCCCTTTAAGGAGATGATGCCTCGTGGACCGGGCATTTTAAGTGTAAGGGATGCATAATGCAGTATTGCGTTAAAGCGGGCGAAAGCTTCGCGTCCCAGTAGTGCTTGGTAGCTACTTGTAAATGGGGCGAGGTGGAAGGTTAACTTTTCACGGCGGAAGTTGTCGGGTGAGCCGAACACAACTTCTAGCAGTAGAGATCTCGTACAATGGGCATATGGGCCTGGCATTACCCCTTGAAAGGAAGTGTTGCTATGGCGAAGTTTGGTTGGGTCTATCCCCATTTTGCGGATTGTGTCCTAGTATAGCAGGTTTAGATCACTGCCATCGTCCATTAGGACTTGTGTAAATTGGAGTCCGTCAATTATCGGATCTAATATCAAGGCAGTCCATCCTGCATTCCGGATACTTCTAGAGTAATCCTGATGGTCGAAGGTGATTGGGTTTAACAACCAGTGGCGGGACTCCTCTGGGATAGGTCGTATGGCGCGTACCTCTATGGGCACCGCTCTATTTTTCCCTTTTGTCACGCGAAGTGAGTTAACTGTTTTGACTTCTTGTGGGAAGTTCTTTTGTTTTTTGGTGCTCTGCTTGTGGGGTTCGTCATCGTCCTCGCTTGGTGTGTTGAGCCCCTTGTGTTTGGCGTTGAGTTTGCTGTACTGCTTGAAGACCCAACAATCTCTGTGGGTATGGTTTGCAGGCTTCCCGGGAGTACTGTGGATTTGGCATATCTTGTCCAAGATTTTGTTTAAGTTAGATAGCTCGTCCCTGTTATCCTTAAGGGGCAGTTATTTATTAATCTGCCGAGAGCTTTTGAATCCGGCGTTGACCGCCGTGCTCTTCGGGCTGTTTCCCTTGGTCCGGCGCTGGTCCTTGCTGCATCGCGGTTTCCCGTTTCCATCCCCGACTTCGGATGTACTTGGGTCGCTAGTACTGCATCTTGCCAGCAAGCTATCCTCTCCTGCACAAAAGCGGGTCATGAGGCTTGTTAATGCGGCCATTGTTCTTGGCTTTTCTTGGCCGAGGTGTCTGGCGAGCCATTCGTCTCGGACGTTGTGTTTGAGAGCTACTAAGGCTTCGGCGTCCGGAGAGTCAACTATTTGGTTCTTTTTAGTACGGGATCTGTTCCAGAATTTTCGGGCTGACTCTCCGGGCTGTTGAGATATGTGACTTAAATCGTCTGCATCCGGAGGTCGGACATAGGTCCCTTGAAAATTTGCCCAAAAAGCGTCCTCGAGCTCTTCCCAACTTCCAATGGTGTTTTCGGGGAGGCTTTTGAGCCAATGCCGGGCTGGCCCTTTGAGCTTGAGGGGTAAGTATTTTATGGCGTGGAGGTCATCTCCTCTATCCATGTGTATGTGGAGGATGTAATCCTCAATCCAGACTCTAGGGTTTGTTGTTCCGTCGTATGCCTCTATGTTCGCGTGCTTGAATCCCGCTGGAAATTCACAATCCGAACCTCATCGGTGAAACATAGGGGGTGTGCGGCACCCCTATATTTAGGTGTGCCATAATATTCGGATACTTGATGTGTTGCATTGCTTACTAGAGCTTGCTTTCTTGGCCCGTAGATAGATCTAACTGGGCCATCTTTTTGATGCGAATCCATGTGCGGATCGCGTGCCGGCTTGTGTGCGGCGCCTTTTGCCGCTCTATGTTTGCCATGGGGTCGTCTATCCGACCGGTTGGTCGCCCTGTTCTTTGATTGTGGGGGCTCTACGGCCTCTTCATCAAATTCGGGCAGTAGTTTTCGCTTCGGGTAGCTATTTATTTGGCGACTAACGCCGTATTTGTCTGCGGTGTTGAGTACTTTGCTCCATCTGATTCTAAGCGCATCTTCCACTGTTTTGAGCTTTCGTTTCTGCTTTTTCAGGCTACGCGCAGTGGCGACGAGCCTTGTGTGGAGGTTCTTCTGTTCCAACAACTTGTCCGGCGTGAGATCGTCCGAACTGTTATCTTCGCCGGGGACGGATTGTTTATCCATATTGTCCTGTTCAGATGGTTGCTTGATATCATGTTCTTCGTCCATTGGTTCACCCTGCTCTATGGCTGGGTCTGTATGGCTGCTGTCTTTGTCAAGGCGGGATTTTGGGTGGTGCTTACGTCGCCATTTTGACTCTTTTTCGAGGGAATTATCCCTCGTGGCGTCCCGTTGTTCCTCGTCGTCGCTTCCTTTAGGTGTGTCCACCATGTATACATCGTGAGATGAGGTGGCTGTCTAGTGCCTTATAGGTGCTGGTTCATGCTTATCTCCTACATCGTCGTCCATACCGTCGATGTCTTCGGAGTTGAAATCGAGCACGTTATTTAAACTTTCGACAGTGGCTACAAAGTGGGTGGTGGGTGGGCTTCGAATTTCTTCGTCGTCCGCATCCCAACCTCGCTGACCATAATCCGGCCAGGGCTCTCCTGGTAAAGAGAGAGACTTTAGTAAATTCAGGATGTTGCCAAAGGGCGAGTGCTGAAAGATGTCCGCGGTGGTGAACTCCATGATCGGCGCCCGATCGGATTCGATTGGCAGGAGCGCGGAAGGTTCGGAGTCCGGAGAGCAGTCCGGCACTTTGGAGTCACGAGCTTCGCAAGGGACAGGGTTGGTGTTCGGCTCAATCGCCGTAGAGATAGCAGCCCCCAAGGCGGTGTCCAGCCACCCGTCCTTGATCGACGCAGTCGGCTCTGAGCTAAGGGTCGGAGCGGACACTTGTGTGGCCTCCAGGGCTCTGTCCGGCGGTAGAGCTAGATCATGCCCATCGCGGCGGTGTGGCGCGCTTGGCTGTGGCTCGAACCCGTCGAAGATCAAGTCTCCATGGACGTCAGCCGTGTAGTTCAAACTTCCAAATCTGACCTGTTGGCCAGGGGCGTAGCTTTCAATCTGCTCCAGATGGCCAAGCGAATTGGCCCGCAGTGCAAAGCCGCCGAATATGAAGATCTGTCCGGGGAGAAAAGTCTCACCCTGGACCGCATCATTGTTGATGATCGGAGGAGCCATCGGGCCTAAAGATGACGACACAGAGGAACTCTCAATGAAAGCACCAATGTCGGTGTCAAAACCGGCGGATCTCGGGTAGGGGGTCCCAAACTGTGAGTCTAGGCGGATGGTAACATGAGACAAGGGACACGATGTTTTTACCCAGGTTCGGGCCCTCTCGATGGTGGTAAAACCCTACTCCTGCTTTATTAATATTGATGATATGGGTAGTACAAGAGTAGATCTACCACGAGATCAGAGAGGCTAAACCCTAGAAGCTAGCCTAAGGTATGATTGTTGTTCGTCCTACGGACTAAAACTCTCTGGTTTATATAGGCACCGAAGAGGGTTAGGGTTACACAGAGTCGGTTATAATGGTAGGAGATCTACATATCCGTATCGCCAAGCTTGCCTTCCACGCCAAGGAAAGTCCCATCCGGACACGAGACGAAGTCTTCAATCTTGTATCTTCATAGTCCAGGAGTCCGGCCAAAGGTGATAGTTCGGCTATCCGGACACCCCCTAATCCAGGACTCCCTCATGGCACTTCTCCCGATTCAAGACAAGATTAGTTTCTTCACATCTCTGCAAAACTCAATCAAGGTTGCTTCAACAATCATCAAAAGAAGTTCCATACACGGAGAAATCATCCATGAAAACCTCAACAATCTTTTCATAGAAGTCGGAGAATATAGCAGTCATACATCTTTGAAAGGTAGCAGGTGCATTACATAAACCAAAAGGCATACGACTATAAGTAAAGGTACCGAAAGGGCAAGTAAAAGTGGTCTTTTCCCGATCCTCTTTTGACACGGGTATTTGAGAGAAACCAGAATAACCGTCTAGAAAGCAAAAATGTGTATGTTTAGATAATCTTTCTAGCATTTGATCAACAAAAGGTAAAGGGTAATGATCCTTTCTAGTAGCTTTATTTAATTTGCAGAAATCAATTACCATTCTATAACTTGTAACAATTCTTTGTGGTATCAATTCATCTTTATCATTAGGAACAACAGCAATACCTCCCTTCTTAGGGACACAATGGATAGGACTTACCCACTGACTATCAGCAACGGGATAAATTATACCTGCCTCCAGAAGCTTTAGTATTTCATTTCTTACCACTTCTTTCATATTAGGATTTAACCATCGTTGGTGATCAACAACCGGTTTAGCATCTTTCTCCAATTTTATTTTGTGCTGGCATAGAGTGGGACTAACACCCATAAGATCATCAAGAGTATATCCAATAGCAGCATGGTGCTTCTTCAGAGTTTTCAATAATTTCTCTTCTTCCTTCTCTGAAAGGTTAGCACTAATAATAACAGGATATATCTTCTTTTCATCAAGATAAGCATATTTAAGAGTATCAGGTAATGGTTTAAGCTCAAACACAGGATCACCCTTGGGTGGAGTTGGATCCCCTAGAATTTCAACAGGCAAGTTGTGTTTCAAAATAGGTCCCTATTTAAAGAATACTTCATCTATTTCCCTTCTTTCATTCATAAACATATCATTTTCGTGGTCTAGCAAATATTGCTCTAAAGAATCATTAGGAGGCACGACAATAGAATCAAGACCAATAATTTCATCTTTACTAGGCAATTCTTTATCATGAGGTTGTCTACGAAATTTAGCAAAATTAAAATCATGAGACATATCTCCTAAACCAACAGTAACAATATCCTTTTTGCAGTCTATCCTACCATTAACAGTATTCAAGAAAGGTCTACCAAATATAATGGGACAAAAGTCATCTTGTGGGGAACCAAGAACAAGAAAATCAGTAGGATGTTTAACTTTCCCACAGAAGACTTCAATATCTCTAACAATCCCAATTGGTGAAATAGTATCTCTATTGGCAAGCTTAATTGTAACATCTATATCTTCTATCTGAGCAGGTGCAATATCATGCATAATTTCTTTGTATAAGTAATGAGGTATTGCACTCGCACTAGCACCCATATCACATAAGCCATGATAACAATGATCTCATATTTTAACAGAAACAACAGGCATGCCTACAACAGGTCTATGTTTATTTTTATTACCGGGTCTAGCAATTCTAGCAGCTTCATGACAGAACTAAATAACATGCCCATCAATATTATCGACCAAGAGATCCTTAACCATAGCAATACTAGGTTCAACTTTAATTTTCTCAAAGGGTATAGATGTTCTATCATTACTCTTACGAATCACAGTTGAAGCTTTAGCATGATCCTTTATTCTAGCAGGGAAAGGTGGTTTCTCAATATAAGCTGTAGGGACGATAGGATCAACATTATAAGTGATAGTCTTTTCTTCAACTTTAATAGGTTCAAGTACTTTTACTTCAACGGGAGGATGATATTTAAACCACTTCTCATTAGGGAGATCAACATGAGCTGCAAATAATTCACACAAAGAAGCTACTATCTTAGAGTCAAGTCCATATTTAGTGCTAAATTCACGAAAAACATCGGTATCCATAAAAGATTTAACACTATCAAACTCAGGTGTTATACCTGACTCCTTCCCTTCGTCGAGTTCCCAATCCTCGGAGTTGCGTTTAATTCTTTCCAATAAATCCCATCTGAACTCAATAGTCTTCATCATAAAAGAACCAGTACAAGAAGTATCAAGCATGGAGCGATTATTGAGAGAAAGCCGAGCATAAATTTTTTGAATAATAAATTCTCTTGAGAGCTCATGATTGGGGCATGAATATAACATTGACTTAAGTCTCCCCCAAGCTTGAGAGATACACTACAAAAAAAAGACACATCCGTGACATTTTGGGCCGAACGAATTTTTTTCTGTCATACATATGACACTTCTATGACGATAATTGTGAAAAAACCAAGTATCATCATAGATGTGGTGGGTTCCTACTTCTATGACAAAAAATCATGACAGAAAATGGGCTTTTCGTCCTGGGCGGGCCAGAGATGCAGCTGCATGACATTCTTTGGGCCGTCCATGACGGAAAAAACTGTGGTAGAAGCGAGGGGGAGGAAAATTTCGGGGAGTTGCCGGTTACGGTGGTAGGTCAGGGACCGAGCGATGCACGTTTCTCTCATACATGTACGCGCGTGTGTGCGAGGCATTGGCTCTAACTGAACCCGAGCGAGGCGTTGGGCTCTAACTGAACCCGAGCGATTGCACTGCAGGCTACGCGTTACTGAACCCGAGCGATCGATTGATGGCTGTTAACTGAACTCGATGGAGCGATTCCTTTGCTACTGCTGCTAACTGAAGCCGATCGATCGGATGAACAGTGAGCATTGCGGGGGAGGGGGGGTTGGATGAACAGTGAGCGGTGCCGTTGCCTCTGGATGAACAGGACCCCGTGGTGTGGAGGGCTGGATGAACAGTAGACGGTGGAGGGGTGGCCGTGGAGGGGTGGTTGAACAGGACCCCATGGTGTGGAGGGCTGGATGAACAATAGATAGTGGAGGGCTGGATGAACAATAGTCGGTGGAGGGGTGGTTGAACAGTAGCCGGTGGAGTAGTGCACAGTGGAGGCTGGATGAACAGTAGCCCGTGGAGGCTGGAGGAGGTCGACGGTAGCCCATGGAGGCTGGAGGAGGTCGACGGTAGAGATGAACAGTATCCCGTGGAGTCCCGTTTTGCGGTACGCCACACCCCTCCCGATAAACAGGATCCCCGTTTCGACCGTAGCGCTCCAACACAAGTCCGTTTCGTCCGTTTTGCGGTACGCCACACCCCTCCCGATCAACAGGACCCCCGTTTCGACCGTAGGAGGTCCGTTTCCTCCGTTTTGCGGTATGCCACACCCCTCCCAATCAACAGGACCCCCATTTCGACCGTAGGAGGTCCGTTTCCTCCGTTTGCGGTATGCCACACCCCTCCCGATCAACAGGACCCCTTTCCGAATGTAGGAGGTCCGTTTCCTCCATTGTGCGGTACGCCAGGCCTCGTTTCCATCGCCTGTTCCGTCCAAGCCGGTTGGCTCCCACGCGTTCCGTTGCCTCCCGATGAACACGACGCATTCCGTTGCCTCCCCATGAACACGACGCATTCCGTTGCCTCCCCATGAACACGACGACGATGTTGTTTCTCCGTTCCGACCCAGCCATGTACACAAGCCCTGGCCGTACGTATGCGCGAGTAGGCGTTCGAGACCCTGCCCGTATGTATGTATGTGGCCGTATTTTCTTTCTTGCACCCTGTCCGCTGTACGTACATATACATGCTACGTGCGCGCCTCTACTACGACACGTGCGCGCCTCTACAACGACCAGTATGTACGTACACGTTCACGACCAGAATGACAACGCTACGTACGCTTCGACCAGGTGGGTCCCGACTGTGAGGCAGTTCCTTGCATGCAAAAATGTAGCTGGTCCGTTTCGGGGAAAGAATGTAGCTGGTGGGTCCCAGCACTCAGAGGGGCGAATCGTTTTCTTTTTGCCCGGACGCACATACTTTGCGTGCGAAGATGTAGCTGGTGGGTCCCAGCAGTCAGGGGTCGAATCATTTTTTTTGCCCGGACACACTTCCTGGCGTGCGAAGATGTAGCTGGTGGGTCCCAGCAGTCAGGGGGGCGAATTGTTTTTTTTTGCTCGGACGCACTTCCTTACATGCGAAGATGTAGCTGGTGGGTCCGAGCAGTCAGGGGGGAACTTTTTTTTCGCGAAATACGGTGGCCCGTCCGATGGGTCCCCGTTGTTAGGTGGAGGAATCATTATTTTCCGCGTAATAAGGAGGCACTTCCTTGCTGCGGCCGTGGAACCAGCTGTCAGCCTCTCCACGTACAGTCCACGTCCGATGGAAGTCGTTCCTTGGCCATGTTGACCACGCCGCGCCGAGAGCACCATGGCGGTGGACGACGCCGAGGCCTAGGAAGGGGACGACTCGGAGCCGGGGAAGACGCAGCAGTGGATGCCACGCGAAGAGGAGTACGAGGGTTCACTGGTTCGGCTGCGATGTGAGGCTGCTGTCACCGCAGAATAACAAGGGGTGTGGGTGAGTAGAGGGATGGCCTGGTCAGCCGTGGGAGTAGTAGGGGCGGTGAGGCCTCTGCGGCATCACAGCCGGCCACGGGAGGCAGGAGCACGCGGTACGACCGGCGCTGGTTTGGGCGGCTGGAGCAAGAAGACCAGAGGTTGAAGAAGCACTACAACCGTTGGATGAACATCGTACGGTAACAGGAGATAGAATCGTTCATACTGACTAAGTTGACAAAGCCCTCCATCCCCGTCAACTTGGTAGGCCCACAAGTCAGCCTCCCAGTATGCTAGGTTCCAGTTGGCAGGGGGAGTATTCATTTTTTTGTGCGTAATAAGGAGGCACTTCCTTGCGTGCGAAGATAGCTGGTGGGTCTGACAAGTCAGCGGGGGGCATGTTTTTTTCGCGAAATACATAGGCCCTTTTGGTGGGTCCCAGATGTTAGGTGGAGGAATCATTATTTTGCGCGTAATAAGGAAGCATTTCCTTGTGTGCGGCCGTGGACCCAGCTGTCAGCCTCTCCACGCACAGTCTACTTCCGATGGTGTTGTTCGTTGACCATGTTGACCACGCCGCGCCGAGCGCATCCAAGGTGGTGGACGATGGCGAGGCCCCGGACAGCAACGAGCCGGAGATGGGAAGACGCGGGAGTAGAGTCGCAGACGGAGAGGTGTACGAGGTTTAACTGGTTCTATTGCGGTGTGGCTCGGCAGTCAGTGGAGAAGAACAGGAGGTGTGGAGGGGTGGAGGGATGGCCTGGCCAACGGTGGAGTAGCGCTTCATAGCGAAGCGTGCTAAGCAGAGCTGCTAGCAGCAGGAGGCGGGAGGTGGTCCCGGCGGTGCTGGAGGAAGAAGACGAGAGATTGAAGATGGATGCCGGTCGTTGGATGTAAATCCAACGGCTAACATGTCAGAATCATTTGTTGACTAAATTGACAACGACTTGTGTTGGCTTCGACCTATTGGCCCACATTTCAGCCTCCAAATATGTGGCACGTATTCAACCCATCTTCTCAGAATTTACAGTCTTTTTTTGCATGGTAGAATTTACAGTCAATTTGATCTTTTTTTTTGAATTACAGCCATTAGCTGGGCTGGGTGAACAATTAATGTAGTGTCCATGCGGCCCATTTATTTTATTTCCTAAAAATATACAGGCCATTTGCACTTTATATAGATACACGATTTTGCTGGGCTGATTCTAATTATAATGTTGGGTTGGGCCAGCAATGTTATCAAAAAATAAAAAAGGGCTGAGCATTTTGTTTGAAATAAATTTAAATAATAAGTGATATTATTACATTCGTCCTTAAATCTTACCAAGCTTTTGTACACAATCACTAGGATTTTCGTGCCAAAACAATCCAGGATTTTATTTGTTAAGAAATTATTTTTATAAGTTAATAAGATGTGGGATATTTTTTTCTTACATATGTAAGTATCTGTTAAATATATGATGACAATAAAAATAATATATAATAACATATAAAATAATTTAAATATGTATAATATAGTTAGAAGGGAAACATAAGTTGTACCTGGCGTTCCTATTCTTATATAGAAAAATAGAAAAGACCTCTGTGTTTTCTTCAAAAAATACATAAATTGGGCTGCCAAAAATAAAACCTCGGATGGGAGGTCCATAGGCCGGGCGATACATGACGGCCCTAAGAAAATACAAACAGGCCCTCCCATCCGAGGTCGTGGGCTGCGCATGTTAAAAATGAAAGCCTAGACGGGGCAGCCCAAAACCACGTCCAACACTTGCCAAAACTTCGTCCCTCATTTTCTCTGTGTTTCGCACACTCGACATTGTGTGGGCATTTTGACTGTGCATCATATGAAGATGTGCTATGCATGAATGTTGATCAGCATGATGTTAACTGGCTGGTAGTTCCATTTTCGACAATGAATAAAACTTCCAACATGATGTTAACCCTATTTGAAAAGGCTGTGTTAATATAAATGCTCTGCCTCTGAAAGTTGCAGTTTCTTATCTGAAACTGAACTTGCAGTTTCTTATCTGAAACTGAAACTTGCAGTTTCTTCTCGTCTGCACTTTTATACTCCTATGAAACTACATTTTTTAAGTGCTAAAAATAGATCTCTAGAATTCATAAAATTCTTCATATGCTCAATACTGCAAATCTGAAATTCAAAAGACATTCATATCTGAAAGTACTCTCAAAATACACAACACAAAACACAATTCACAACCTGCAAATACTGACAACCCTAAGCTCCTCCTGACAATTCACAACCTGGCCGACTATTGGGCTGGGGGTGGGGGGCAGCCCCCTCCTATTCCTTGGCGGCAGACAGCCGCCCCGTGAGACGATGTAAACGGCGAGGGAGACGATGGCGGGGAAGCATCATCGGGCCAACTGCTTTTCTCCTCTTTCAGTTGGGTTCGGTCGACGAAGACTCCACCGGCTCGCTCTGGCGGGACACCCTCACAAACGGCACTCTGTAGATGCTCGATCCTTCAATCTTTGGTGGATGCTCCATCTAGGATCGATACTCCCACCACCGCTCCCTCACGATCGGATTCGGTGAATCTGTTTGCTCCATGGCCCAGAGGAGCAGCTCTATGTACTCAGGCGTGACTCCCTCCGGGAGTATCGCCGTCTTTTTGCTCTGTTGCAGATATTTGGCCATGGATGTCGCCGTCGCTGCTAGTTGGTCCTTGTTGTCAAACAAAAACTGTATCTCCAACATCCTAGCTAGCTTCACAGGGTCGCCGTCTGCGATCCTCACGTATCGGTTGTGCTCCTCCATCGATCTACTTCTCCACAGCACCTTCACTCGCCGGCGGTGGTTTTTGAATGGAGGAGGAGAGGAGCAGCGCTGGTTTTGGATTAGAACGGGAGAGGAGCGACGCTGGTTTTGGATTGGAACAAGAGAGGAGGGGCGGTGGTTTTGAAACAGAAGAGGAGAGGATCAGTGCTGGATTTAGATTGGAACAGGAGAGGAGCGGCGGTGGTTTAAGAGGAGAAGAGCGAAAGAGCGGCGCTGGTCTTGGAAGTATTTTCTTGTTGTTTTGCATATTTTGGGTCAAAGTTTGACCATGTACTGTATGTGACAAGAAAAATGTGAATGCATGTCACGAAAAATTGTATCGTTTGGTTCGTATCTGAATGTACTTTCAAATTATATTATTTTTGCAACGTATAACATATATTTTATGTGTGAAAATCATGGTCAATTATGACCCAGAATAAAAGGGAGACTAGTTAATGTGGGGTCGCTTTCTTAATTGAAGGGTAAATTGATTTTGATTTTCATCCAGTCACAGCGCGCCGGCTCTCTCACCCAATCCTAAATCGCTGCCGCACGCTCCTCTCCCTCTTCTCCATTGCAAAACCACCTCCTCTCCTCTCCATCATCTCCATTCCAAAACCACCGTCTCACCTCTCCCTCTTCCAATCTTCTCCATTGCAAAACCACCCCCTCTCCTCTCCATCATCTCCATTCCAAAACCACCTCCTCTCCTCTCCATCATCTCCATTCCAAAACCACCGTCTCGCCTCTCCCTCTTCTCATATTCCCTCCATTGCAAAACCACCCCCTCTCCTCTCCATCATCTCCATTCCAAAACCACCCCCTCTCCTCTCCCTCTTCTCTATTGCAAGACCACCGTCTCTCCTCCCATCTTCCAAAGCTAGCACCGTACCACTCAGGACGACATCTATGGAGAGGATGCAGCAGCGAATCAGGTAGATCGTCGGCAGCGCCCAGGCAAAGTTAGCTAGGTTGAAGGAGATCCTTAGTTGGTTTGACAATGAGTGGGAGATTTCGAGGACGGTGCGGGCCATGTGTCAATGTATGCGAAAGAGCGAGACGGCGGCGATGAGGGCGGCGATGTACATGTACTCCTCGGCGGCAGTCACGCCGCAGTCCTCCGAGTTCATCGAGTATCTCCTATGGGCAATGGAGCAGACAGATTCGCCTGAGGCGACAGTCAGGCGGAGGTGGTGGGCGTACAGGTCGAATGTCGAGCACCCAGAGGATAACGAATCGACGAGTATGGTGTGCCGTTCCTGAGGGTGCAGAGCCATCCGGAGCCACAGGAGTATTCGTTCTCCCACCACAAGAGGAGGACGGATGGCGCGACATCGCTTCCCCGCCGTTCTCCATGGTTCCCTTGATGCTCGCCTCGTTTCAACGGCGGTGGTAGGGTTTAAGGTAAGCTTCACACTAACCTAATCTTCCACCTGCTCATGCTTACGATCAGTGCGACAGCTAATGAAAATCATGCTTACAATCAGTCTCCGAGTACTACGCCAATCACCCTAAAATAGCTCTGGACCTTTGGGTCAAAGTTCTGACACAGTGTACAAATAAAGAAAAATAGATTGGTGCTTCTTTCAGAAAAGAGAACTCCCTAGAAAACTGCCAATATAAGCTACTAGTATTTGGTTAGAGGATTTGCTGCAGAGAAAGATCCATCCACAGAGAGCGCCACACATCCCACTGGTGGTGGTAGATGCCAATGCGTGCATGCTGCATGGTTGGTGTCGGTAATTTTTGCTTGGCACACTCGCACTCTGCATATATGCCGGTTCCATACGTACATTTGTGCAGTTCCATGAAAATGCAGCTGAATAACCTTGTTTGCACAGATAATGAAAAGCGTGATTACATTGTAGTGGCACTAGTTGATGAAACACACAAAATAAATAGAAGAAAATATTGCGATAGTATCATAGTATGCCATGCTGCGAGGGCGAGATGGGCCCTGCGATGCCTCATACGGTACGCCTCATACTGGACATCATCCCAAGTCTCCCAGATACACCTTCTGCCAGTGATGAACATTAGTCTACAGCAGTAGTACAAGGAGGCGCCTTGAGACATTCAAATATCTATTTTTGTACATATTAACTAAAATTAAGCACCCCAGTTTGCAGAAACGCTTAAACATTAACAATGGGACTAGTTGATGAAACATACTTTAACAAAGAGAAGCACTTTCTTTATCTACATTGGAAATGAAATGATAGAGATGACACTCGCTCTATTTTAAGTGTATTATTACTTCATTTTATCAGTGACACTAGGGTCTAGCAGGTGGCAAACGAGGTGTACCGTGCGTTGCAAGGATGGAGGCCGGGGGTGCTTAGACTGGGATGCTGAAGCTGGCTCTTTCAGTCACCAACATGGATGATTCAATTCATGGGACCTTTTGGTGCAGTTCACCTAAAATGAAGCAATGTCCTGTGAGCTAGCAGCTTCTTCTTCAAAAAAAATTAAGAAAAGGGCTCCAACCCCGGTTCCATTTCCATCAGAAAATGAAACCCATAGAGCTTCTTCTTCATTAGTTGCAATAAAATTGAGCAACATCAAGGTTGGTTGCGAAGCTCCTGGAATGCTCAACTATAATTTGGATATCATTTGTGTAGTTCAACTAAGATCGAGCGTGAAATGTATATCTCTGTTTGCACAAAAAAGGTGGAAAGGAGGGTGACTAACAAGTGATGAAACATGCATCAAATGGAAAGAAGCATGTTCCTTATATGTATGGCAATCCTACAAGGACAATAGCAATTTCTAAAGCAGTGGCATTGCTAGATATTAGTGTGGGCATTAGGATTAACTATGACAACCGTTAAATACGACATTACTTTTGGCACGGGAGAGTAGGCGGACTAGGACAATTGCATTTCTAACAAAAATAACCAACTTATCTTAATGGGAAATTTTAGCAGGACATGTAAAGAAGTGCCATTGATTCGTATTACTGGAGGCATTACATTGAAAACAACATTGATTTAACGTGTCCTTACTTTTAACAGCGCGACTGCTAAAATTTACCAGTGGCATTACATAAGAGTGGCTCGGGGCAACAAACATCAGAACAGGATATCTGGGTTGGTCCCATTTTTGTTCGGTATAGCCACCTTATACTGTGTGAGGCTAGCAAATCTAGTGCTGTACTTACTCTGTTGACTTGTCCCCCAGTCCCCACTTTCTTTCCTTTTTCAACCAATAGATCGGGTTTATATTGAGTTTGTACTGCGTTTCCCTTTATTTCCCTATTAGACCTAGCGACCAGTTGGATAGCCAGTCTCTGCTACTTTTCGCCCCCATTATTTCCTCTTTCGACCAAGTCCTAGATTCAGGTAACAAATCCTCCCCCACCCCCACCCCCTTTCTTCCTTGTTTGAACCAAGTAGTACTAGATTCAAGTGCATGGACTAGTTTTACCTCTTAAACGTAAAAAAAGGTGGTTTTCGAACAGCCAATTGATCCTCTCTACGAGGGGGCCTGAGAAATAGTAAAAGTTACAAATGCAGCGACATCAGGAGCTCGGGAAGTAGAGCAAGGCCGGTTTCGAAGGAAGTTATACCTGATGGTCGCCGGGATGTCGCTAGGTGGGCAGCGGGAGGCTGGATCTGCCCACACTACGGTAGAGAGGAAGAAGGGGTCGGAGGCCCTCCCTTGCCAGCGGTGCTTGGGAGAGAATGGCAAGGCAGGCTGATCGGGACGCGCCCAGCAGTGGGTAAGAGCTGTCGCCGAGGACGACCGCGTGAACGTTGCACCTTCTCACCTTCCCCGGCGAAGAGGATCTGGCTGGATCTGTGACCAGCGGTGAGCAGAGTGAGAGAGAGAGAGAGAGAGAGTGGCCACCGCTGTCGTGTTTAGATCTGGAGAGGCCGAGACAGTGTGAAGAGAGCAACACTAGCAAGCAAGCACGGAGGCTCCTGCCAATATAGTGGAGTAGTACTTAGTTTTCTTTTGTCTACCGGAGCCGGCTTGACCTAGTCAATGACTGTCGAGAAGTCTTCATGCACGTGGCCCGGAGGCGCAGTTGTCGTCATTTTGATCTGAAGCGCCGGATTATAACATACAATAAGAAAAAATGCCACATGACAAGAAATCATAACCTCAATGCCCAAAGGAGACAACATGAATCCCGACGGACAAACTAGACGAGGAACAAAGCTCAAATTAAAGATAAACTCGTAGAAAAGGGGTCCGTCGATAGATGTCCTAATTAACATAGCCGGCTTGACCTAGATGGCAGCCGAGTAGTCACTGTCCGTGCATGTGCCCCCAATGACTAGCCCAACTCAGTTGTCGCTGTTTAACCCTCGCAGTGATCCGAAGCACATGACACATAATTTTGCGAGATGACAAGAAACCTTTCTTTAGATTTCTCACCACAACTACAGCCATGTACAACACATCCTGCATGATATGTAGACGATAGCCAATCCAGGCGTGTCTGCTGGAGTCTGGTCACATGCATGGACGAACTGATCTTCCGTGTCTTGCAGGGATCGTCCAGGTACCAACATAGTACAACACTTCTCTAGTACTATCGCTCATCTTCCTCTTCTATTAAGTCACCCGACTGCGGGGCCAGGGAGTGTGCCTATGGTCGGTTCTCAATTGCCGTCCCACATGTGTGTGCGAACGCAATATGACGTGCGTTCCATTCGGAGAGCAGCATGCCAGACCGACTGACCGTCTGGGGTGCGACACAAACGCGACGGGCGTGATGTATACTCCATACATGTGTACCTCCATTTTCTAGACGCTTTGCTCCATGGTGCGGGCGCAATCCATGGATACAAAATTAGTATGTGTATACTATTTAAAAGTCGAGGGCAGGGCTTTTCCTGCCCGATAGGCGGCGGGACAGTTCCTCCTAGTCGGTTCGACAGAGACGCGAGAAGACAAGGGAGTAGGTTCCTGCAAATGTAGGGTTGTGTGATTTGACAGCGAGTTACTGCTGGATAGGTGGGGCCCCATGATTTGACTTGCCATTATCATTTTAACTGCGGCGCTACGACCGGCGTGAGTCTCCCGATTCCTGACCACCTCCATACAGGTGCCTCTCCCAATGCTCCACCATATAGTAGAGGTTGGCTCTTGCATGAGAGCCCCCTTCTCCACTTTTACCTTGCCTCTCTTTCCTCCACATATGCAAAAATGCCATGTAAAGCGCATTATTGTACTTACTTGCTCCTACAAGTGCTTAAGCTTGCCACATAGGCATAAAGTCTGATGTGGCAAGTTAATCAAGAAGAGAGAGACTAGTTTGGTGACCCAAGGAAGAAACGGTGTGAAGCACGTGTACCTAGGTGAAAAGACAATTTTGAGTCTATAGCTAATTAAATGAAGCAAACTTAGCAACACCATTTCATTGGAAGAGGTCACTCCTTGGCAAATGCAATAAATACTAGTACTCCCTGTGTCCCATTATATAAGAACGTTTTTGACACTACACTAGCTAGTGTCAAAAACGTTCTTATATTATGGGACGGAGGGAGTACGAAGAAATAAATAGAGAGGAGTAAAAAAATACACTTATAGCCAACCTTATAGCCAACCTTGTTGTAGTATGAGTGACTAAGTGATGACTATGTATGACATGCAAACATCAGATAGCCTAACGCACCGTGTTAAATCTCCAAGGGTGCGACCATGCGAGCGATGCGACGGTCATGGTAGGCGCGACCATGATACGGGCTGCTGGCAGCCCTTGGATCTGAGATCAAATGGTCGCATGCTAAGTTGCTGAAAATTTGCAGAATAACCCTCCAGGATAGGATATTCACCCATAGGTCTAGAATCACGCCATGCAACCGTTCGATCTCAGATCCAAGGGCTCTCGAAAGCCCGTATCATGGGAGAATGGAAAGCCACTACCCTGCCGTTTGCACGCTGGCGGTTTGCTCCTACTCGTCCTCGCACGTCCTTTAATACTACGGCAGTTCGCTCCTAGTCATCCCGCCCATTCACATTACGGCAATTCCACTAATCCTAACCCTCCTCCCAAATCCATGGCATCCCAAATCTCCCAATCAGCGGTGAGTACAAGGTTAGAACCATCACCGGCGAGGAGTTCGACGTCATCTACACCCGTACTTTCGCGACGGTGAAAGGATGCCTTTCTCGCTTCAGACGCATGTTTGAAAACTCACATGATCAGTGGGTCGCTGGGCTAGATGTTGAGTACACCACAGTCGTGGAACGAGAGAAGGATCTAAAGGACGAAGAGAGGAAGAAGCCCGCGTGATCCAGGTTTGCGTACATAACGTTTGCTTGGTCTACCACATATGCCATGCCGACGTTGCATGCCAGGATTTTAAGAACTTCCTCGAGGACAAAACAGTCAAATTCGTTACTATAGACTTTAAGAACGACAAAGAAGTCTTGCGTCGGATAGGCCTCATTGTAGGCAACCCCTTCGACCTCCAGAAGAATCGGCTGGTGCCCTCTCATCAGCCCTCAATGCTGACCCTGGCATGAGCTATGGTTCATCCTTCGTACCGTAAACTGGAGAAACCTCATTACACGTTTCATCATCATGCATGGCAGCGGAACATACTAGATATAGACCACATCCACTACGCTGCAATGGATGGCTACCTTTGTTTCAATATCTACAAGGGTTGGATGAAGAGCAACTACCAAGTTGGCGGTTCAAGCAAAGAAGTATCAGCCAAGAGTAAGAGGGACAAGGACGAAGTCGAGGATGTGGACAAGGACTCCGAGAAAGGTGGCAGTGTCATTGCTCATGGCGGTTATAAACTTCTAATGCAGTGTCTACCGGATTAGTTGCATAGTTTAATTTCAGGTGTGCTTAGTTTAATTTGAGGGGTGTGTTGTGCTGAGCCCCTAGCAGAACTATGTTATGTTTCTTCTCGTTACTTTGACTCTTCAGTATGTACATACTAGTACTAGTATTTCTTTAATATAATTTAGCACCCCAATTAAGCACGTACTAGCTTTTTTAATAGTACTATATGCATATTTGGCGACGAGCGCTCTCTATATGTACCACCTTTTTTAAAAATTTCAATTTTTGCTCCATGGAGCAATCCATTGATAGTACTACTGTACAAAAGTATACATTTTTAAAGGCTAGCATACTGTTCATCACATATATATAGCCAGTCAAATTCTCAACCTAGAACGACATGCATGCCATGTAGTAAACTGATCCAGAGGAAGTATAGTAAAAATGAGGTGATTTTACCGAGCGATCGGCGGGGGAGCATGGCCTGTCATGCAGTCCCACGTGTCATGATGTACCAAGGCGATGCGCGTGTCCCTCTTGAGGAAGAAGCAATACTAGTACGTGGTTTGAGATGATGTCGAACCGAAGTGTGAAATAATGGTTGCTTCGTCCGTCTGGGAAGGTGCGGCATTGTGATTTGACGTCTCATTGCTCATTACTACTACTGGGCCGGTACGAGTGGGGTGCGTCGCCCCTGCTGTTCTGCACTGTTATTTGGTGCTTGACACGTCGACCCGGTTGCAATATGTCCCACATGTCAGCGACAGGAAGTACAGAATTCATGAAAGGGAGCGTCGACGGAGGAGTATACTACAGAATTCATGAAAGGGAGCGACTTAGTTTTGGAAAAATCTGTTTTTACGGAGTACATACCCACTAGGGTTTATAGGGCTCATCTAAAAACATTCGTTTTTCCGTTTGATAAGTCTCAATTCTACTATACTAGTAGTAGTACCATTACATGTTGGATTTTGAGGTGTGTTAGATCACCCGACGCAAGCAGTGTCAAGAGGAAACGAACCAATGCATGTACAAGTTCATGGAAATTTAGGGGTCATTCATGCATTCGTTCTAATTAATGCCTCGGTAAACATAAATTCTTGAGAAAAACGAGCGTGCTGTGCAAACTACGAAATTAATTCGACCACTCACCGTCTACCTTGGTTGGAGAGATTTTGAAATTGAGCCATAAACTGGAAAGGCTCGATTACTATTTGTGGTCTCGTATAGATGCAAAATGTATTTTTTTTATAGTGGCCTTGTATAAGTAAATGGAGGGAGTACTAACCAAAGTACGTACGTAGTAGGGACGAGGAGTAAACGGAGGGAGTAGTAAAATTTTCTCCTAAGTGATGACTAACCTTATAGCTAACCTTGTTGTAGTATGAGTGACTAAATGATGACTATGTATTACATGCCAACATCAGATAGCCTAACGCACCGTGTTAAATCTCCATGGGCGCGACCGCGCGAGCGACGCGACGGTCATGGTAGGCGCGACCATGATACGGGCTGCTGGCAGCCCTTGGATCTGAGATCAAATGGTCGCATGCTAAGTTACTGAAAATTTGCAGAATAACCCTCCCGCGGCAACCGGCAAATTTCTTCCCTCCCGCGGGCCGGAGTAGGTTTCTCGGTTTGCATGTGGGTTTAATGGAGGGGAGGAGGCGTGTTCAGCCGGGCGTGCAGTGGACGACGCAGTACTATTCGATTTGACAACTACAACTAGTATATTATAAAAAACAAAGAAGAGTAGTAGAGATAGAGATAAGAATAGGGACTAGGGAGGAGCACCGTCTACTGCTTCGTGGGCTACTCCTGCTCTCCATTCGGTGGCCGCAACGTCCCCTACAGCCACTCCCTCCCGCGCTCCATTCGGCGGGCGCTGTTGACATTTGGGGAGCGCACTCTCGCGACTGCTAGCAGCCATGACTTCACCGACGACGACTTCTTCCCCGACCTCGACAACCTCTTCCTCAACGACATGGGCGGCAACCTCAACGCCAGTGGTGTTGCTCCCATTGCACCGTATGTGTTTCTGTCCTTCCTGTTCGAAATCATGGTAGAATTCATGTTTCTAGTCTGTGTCCTAGACTCGATCTGTTCATCTACTATGCTATTCCACATGATTAGTTTAATCTCTGCTATAGCCGTCATGATTTATTTTGTAGTAAATCTCTTAGTAACTTGATCATATATTCAACTGGCGGAACGTCCCCTACAGCCACTCCCGTTTCATGGATGGCCTGGTTGATGCCT
Source organism: Triticum aestivum (assembly GCF_018294505.1). NCBI lineage: Eukaryota > Viridiplantae > Streptophyta > Magnoliopsida > Poales > Poaceae > Triticum > Triticum aestivum. The sequence goes on along the minus strand of NC_057798.1, from coordinate 760,067,886 downwards.
CCAAGGAGCCCTTCGTCTACTGCTATGAGTGCTCGGTGCCGTTTTGGGGCTCGCCGGCGGACATCGTGCATCACCTGACACAGGCGTGCAGCGATCACTACTGGCCCTTGGCGAAGAATATCAAGTACGAGACGTGCTACCCGTTCATCGTGCCGGAGTCGCTGGAGGATCAGCGCCGCCTGCTAGTCTTAGACGAGGACGGCAGCGTCTTCCTCTTGATTGTGGCCACCGGTGAGGCCCGCGCAGGCCACCGCCAAATTTCTGTAGTGTGTGTCAGGGGCGACGCCGCTACTGACACTGACACGAGGCCTATGTACGGGTGCGTGCTCACTATTACTACCCCTCGGAGGTCCGTGGGCAGCGACACTGGCTACGTCAAGCTGACTTGGACTCTGCCGAGCTGGGACCTTCCCGCCAATGTGGACATGGAAGATGCATGGTATTATTTGACCCCCAACAATGTGCATGGGGACTCCAAGGAGGTTCACCTGGACATATGCATTACTAAGTTAAATGTTGATCATTAGTCTTCGCTCAATGTAATCCGTTGTCTAAGCATGTGGAGACTTCCATGCATGATCTTGCTCTATTGGAGTATCGCGCATGAATAAAAGTGTATCCATTTATGGTTTAGTCTAGAATCTTCCATGTATGAATTTTTACTACAGTACCAGTGAAAGACTTATGATGAGCCATTTCCTGCAAAGCACAATAAGAGTTATTTCTTCACAAGTTTTGGATGCAGGTTGAACAGTTGAACGCTTTTGTTTGCAAAAGATACTTTTTTTATCTATTTCACCCGGATGTTTCTGAGCTCTAGAGATTAAATAATATCTGAAGAAACCTATCGATACCTGTTACACATGAGATGACCCCCAGATCCTTTGTCAAAATAAACAACACCCCGATCAATGCATTTCACTCTTCCGTGCAATGGACGGGCACCTTACTTGCTCCTACAGGTGCTTAAGCTTGCCACATAGGCATAAAGTCTGATGTGGCAAGTTAAGAAGAGAGAGACTAGTTTGACCCAAGGAAGAAACGGTGCTAAGCGCGTGTAACTAGGTGAAAAGACAATTTTGAGTCTATAGCTAATTAAATGAAGCAAACATGGCAACACCATTTCATTGGAAGAGGTCACTCCTTGGCAAATGCAATAAATACTAGTACTCCCTATGTCCCATAATATAAGAATGTTTTTGGCACTACACTAGTGTCAAAAACGTTCTTATATTAAGGGACGGAGGGAGTACGAAGAAAGAGATAGAGAGGAGTAAAAAAATACACTTATAGCCAACCTTGTTGTAGTATGAGTGACTAAGTGATGACTATGTATGACATGCCAACAACAGATAGCCTAACGCACCGTGGTAAATCTCCAAGGGCGCGACCGTGCGAGTGACGCGAAGGTCGTGGTAGGCGCGACCATGATACGGGCTGCTGGCAGCCCTTGGATCTGAGATCAAACGGTCGCATGCTAAGTTGCTGAAAATTTGCAGAATAACCCTCCAGGATAGGATATTCACCCATAGGTCTAGAATCAGCCTTGCAACCGTTCGATCTCCAATCCAAGGGCTCTCGGAAGCCCGTATCATGGGAGAATGGAAAGCCACTACCCTACCATTCGCACACTGGCAATTCGCTCCTACTCGTCCCCGCACGTCCTTTAATACTACGGCGGTTTGCTCCTGGTCATCACGTCCATTCACATTTGTCCATTACGGCAGTTCCACTAATCCTAACCCTCCTCCCAAATCCATGGCGCCCCAAATCTCCCCGATCGGCGGTGAGTACAAGGTTAGAACCATCACTGGCGATGAGTTCGACGTCATCTACACCCGTTCTTCCGCGATGGTGAAAGGATGCCTTTCTCGCTTCAGACGCATGTTCGAAGACTCAGATGATGAATGGGTCGCTGGGCTAGATGTTGAGTACACCACAATCGTGGGACAAGAGAAGGATCTAAAGGACGAAGAGAGGAAGAAGCCCCCCGTGATCCAGGTTTGCGTGCATGACTTATGCTTGGTCTACCACATATGCCATGCCGTCGTTGAGTGCCAGGATTTTATGGACTTCCTCGAGAGCAACCTAGTCAAATTCGTTACTGTAGACTTTGGTAACGACAAAGAAGTCATGCGTCGGATAGGCCTCATTATAGGCAACACCTTCGACCTCCAAAAGAATTGGCTGGTGTCCTCTCGTCAGCCTTCAATGCTGACCCTGCCAGGAGCCATGGTTGATCCTTCGTATGGTAAACTGGAGAAACCTCCATACACATTTCATCGTCATGCATGGCACCGGAATGTACTAGATATAGACCATATCCAGTACGTTGCAATGGATGGCTACCTTTGTTTCAATATCTACAAGGGTTGGATGAAGAGCAACAACCAAGTTGGCGGTTCAAGCAAAGAAGTATCGGCCAAGAGGAAGAGGGACAAGGACGAAGTCGAGGACGTGGACGAGGACTCCGAGTAAGGTGGAAGTGTCGTTGCTCATGGTGGTTCTAATGCAGTGTCTACCAGAATAGTTGCAAAGTTTAATTTCAGGTGTGCTTAATTTAATTTGAGGGTGTGTTGTGCTGAGCCCCCAGCAGAACTATGTTATGTTTCTTCTTGTTACTTTAACTCTTTAGTAAGTACATACAAGTATTTCTTACATTTCATCTTTTAGTTGGTATAGTACTACCACTCGTTTCTTCACATTATATACGTACAATATATATGGCCAACATCATATAGCCAGCAGTTTAGTTGTCAAAGAATTTCAGGGTGCTTAGTTTTGTCAAAAATTCCAGGGTGCTTAGTTTTATTTGAGGGGTGGGTTGTGCTGGACACCATTATTGTGACTAGCCTTTTTAATAGTACTATATGCATAATTTGGCGACGAGCGCTCTCTATATGTACCACCTTTTTTTATTTCAAGTTTTGCTCCATGGCGCAATCCATCGATACTACTGCTGTACAAAAGTATACAATTTTTAAAAGGCTAGAGGGCGGGGCAGTCTAGCTTGGTCGGTTTCACGAGAGGTGAGGGCCTTTGTGATTTGACGGCTCATTACTGCTGGAAGGCGGGGCCTTGTGACTTGACTGCTCATATAAATGCGCCGACGACCTGATCGAGGAGGAGCAAAGAACCGTCCAGTATACTCAAGTTTTCCACTGGAGTAGTATTGCGATGGAGGAGCACGAAACACGGCAGCCCAGTGCCATATGGCGATAAAAAATGATCTAATTTGCTAGTCATCTCATTGTTAGCATTGTTCTATTCATTCCCTCAAAAAACAAAAACCATTGTTCTATTCATGCCTTGTAGAGAACGTGACACGTGCGGCGAAACACCCGAAGCAAAAGATGAAACACAGGAGCAAAAGAAGAAGGAAGATTATCACCCCAAATGATCTAATTCGCTGCGGAGTCGTAACTGCTTCTTCATCGCCTCCACGACCTCCATCTCCTTGCGCGTCTCCTCCGCCATCTTCTTCATTCTGTCCATGACGCGGGATTTCTCGACGCGAGTCTTCATCATCTGTTCCACGGCCGCATTACATACCTTGACAGCAGCCGGGTGCTAGATGCGGAGCTTCGCCAACTCCTCCTTCTGTTCCATGACGAGGGGCTGCATCATCTTCATCGAGGAACTACTATTCTCATGCAGCTTCTTTCAGCCGGTGTTCTTCTCCTTCAACAGGTCGATCTCGTGGCAGAGCTTCGCCTTGTCCTCCTGAAGTCGCAGGATTTTGCCGGTCGCCTTCTTCTCCGAGGCAATGCTCTTCTTCAACAACATCACCAAGACGGCGGTCAACTCCCCCTGCTGATTGAGCTTAGCGGGCATGTCATCGAGGCTCTCCTTCAGCAACTCCGTCAAGCCTTGGATGAACTCCTTCTGCTTATTGAGGTGCTTATTGAGCTGATCGGGCATGCCGTCGAGGGATAACGACTCCAGCTCTGCCGGCTCGGCATGTTTGCCTCCGCGGCTAGGGCGCTCCTGGGAGCCATCGCCTGCCCGTGAGAGATCTTTCGAGGTCTCTGCATGGCGGCGAGCCCTCTCTTTTTTTCCCGCGGCCTTGGTTGCTACTCCCTTGTTACGAGTAGTTCTCTACCTAGAGGTCTGCTCACCGGCCATGGCAACGACGGACGGAGAAGAAGCACTTATGAGGAGGAAAGGTAGAGTATTTTTCGGTTAGGTAGTTCCCCTTTTTATAACCTAAGTACTAGAACTAGTAGTACTAATACCTGCATAGTGGGAACACGTTCAGGTTTGGTATGTACTAGTAGGTGTGAGCAGGCTTTCGAATGTGATGGGAACAAGGTAAAGATTAATTGATGGTTTTGGTTTCGAGGCCCGAAACGGCTCCCGATGAGTTTAGCGGAACATAAATTTCAAGTACTACACTGCTCAAATGAGTAAATATTATGTTACTGTCAAAAATTGGCACAAAATACGAAGGAGACCAATGGAAGTACTACTAGCAACCCACGATTTAACTACTCGCATGCGCGCAGTGGAGTAATAATGTCTTTCTTCCGCCCTCATGTCCACTCAATTTGCATGCGCTGTATTAATTGACCATCAATGAAGTGAACGACTTTACACATGTCAAATTATCACATGGGGTGGATCTTGGTACAAAATTGCGTACGCCCGTGTACCCGCGTGTGCGTGCGAGGGAATGAGTGCATGCGTGGCGTGTGTGCACATCTTCGCTTCGTGCATGTACCGCCAGTATAGCTCAGGGAGGACGAGTACATTCTTGTGGAACTAGTAGCACGTCACTGTTATCAATCCATGCAAGGAGGTCGCGACAACGCCTCCACATGTGCCACGTGGCTTCATGAACTGTAAGAGACACTGTTGGTGTCAAAACCGGCGGATCTTGGGTAGGGGGTCCCATACTGTGCGTCTAGGCGGATGGTAACAGGAGACAAGGGACACGATGTTTTTACCCAGGTTCGGGCCCTCTTGATGGAGGTAAAACCCTACTCTTGCTTGATTAATATTGATGATATGGGTAGTACAAGAGTAGATCTACCACGAGATCAGAGAGGATAAACCCTAGAAGCTAGCCTATGGTATGATTGTTGTTCGTCCTACGGACTAATACCCTCCGGTTTATATAGGCACCGAAGAGGGTTAGGGTTACATAGAGTCGGTTACAATGGCAGGAGATCTACATATCCATATCGCCAAGCTTGCCTTCCACGCCAAGGAAAGTCCCATCCGGACACGGGACACAGTCTTCATAGTCTAGGAGTCCGGCCAAAGGTGATAGTTCGGCTATCTGGACACCCCCTAATCTAGCACTCCCTCAGTAGCCCCTGAACCAGGCTTCAATGACGACAAGTCCGGCACGCATATTGTCTTCGGCATTGCAAGGCGGGTTCCTCCTCCGAATACTTCATAGAATATTTTGAACACAAGGATAGTGTCCGGCTCTGCAAAGTAAGTTCCACATACCACCATAGAGAGAATAATATTTACACAAATTCAATCTGCTAACGTATTCCGTGGCATGACATCACACCACAGCCAAGCCTTTATTCGAATCATTTTTACTATCCCACCTCAGCGCGTTTAGCGAGGCGGTTTCCTTGGCACGTCTTGTCAAAGCAGAGATCATGTCCCCTTATTCCAGGATTCTCATCAATATGGGTGAGGGAGTCCTGGATTAGGGGGTGTCCGGATAGCCGAACTATCACCCTTGGCCGGACTCTTGGACTATGAAGATACAAGATTGAAGACTTCGTCCCGTGTCCAGATGGGACTTTCCTTGGCGTGGAAGGCAAGCTTGGCGATATGAATATGTAGATCTCCTACCATTGTAACCGACTCTGTGTAACCCTAACTGAGGGAGTCCTGGACTAGGGGGTGTCCGGATAGCCGGACTATCATCATCGGCCGGACTCCAAGACTATGAAGATACAAGATTGAAGACTTCCTCCCGTGTCCGGATGGGACTTTCCTTGGCGTGGAAGGCAAGCTTGGCGATACGGATATGTTGATCTCCTACCATTGTAACCGACTCTGTGTAAACCTAGCCCTCTCCGTGTCTATATAAACCGGGGGGTTTTAGTCCGTAGGACAACAACCATTACAACAATCATACCATAGGCTAGCTTCTAGGGTTTAGCCTCCTTGATCTCGTGGTAGATCCACTCTTGTACTACCCATATCATCAATATTAATCAAGCAGGACGTAGGGTTTTACCTCCATCAAGAGGGCCTGAACCTGGGTAAAACATCGTGTCCCTTGCCTCCTGTTACCATCTGCCTAGACGCACAGTTCGGGACCCCCTACCCGAGATCCGCCGGTTTTGACACCAACATTGGTGCTTTCATTGAGAGTTCCTCTGTGTCGTCGCGATCAGGAAGGATGCCTCTTCCCGTCTTTAAAGACGGAACCATCACCAAAGGAGCTTTGGCCGCCGGCCACACTATCCGGCTAGGTGGTTTTCTCATGACCGCCTGTTCGGCCAACACATCGATGATGACCTCTCAGGTCATCGGAAGCAATCTTCACGTCAGCTCGGAATTCTCCGAGCAGCTGGATCCGATGGAGCTCTCTTCTGTAAACGAACTCCTGGACCGCATTGCCGCCCTGGGGGGCGCCACAGACTACAATCAGATTGGGCTTAAAACCGATCTGAGAGAGATTAACTCTTCCCAGGTTACCCACCACGTTGAAGTGGTAGAGGAACAAAGCGGCGATTCCCCTCCCGAACCCTCCATGCCGGATTCCCGCGGAGGGACGGATGTCGATCAAGCACTGAACCTAAAGTCAGGCATCGGACCGGACTCGTTGGACAACATCCAGCAATCCAAGCTTCCAAATTCGGAAACTTTTCGGCCCTTGATCCTCGAGATGGGTAGGGTTCCGGACTCAATTCCACCCACCCACCCAAACATATGCGATCTATCTCAAATCTGGCAAGAGGCCGCCGAAACAGTACATCATTACTGGGCCAGATTCCTCCTGGTCATGGACAGGATAAAGGACTGCCGCGAGGAAAATGCAATTTCAATTTTCTGCAATAATTGCACGGACGAGGGAATCTTGAACGCTGTCAGTCATCGTGAACTTACACGCTTCTCCGATCTGGCGTCCATAGTACGAAAGTACTGTGCAATGGAAAGTTTCCGGAAAACCGAAACTAAGTTTTGGGACAATCCGGCCCCGAATACAACCCTAGTCCAAAACAAAAGGGTGCATCACACTCAGGCACCAGGTACAAAAACCAAAAAGCAAAAACCCCATAAAGGGCACGGAACCGTACTGGAGGAATGGCTCAGCGGACCCTGTAAAATTCACAATACAGAAGGCGCCACTCCAACACATAGCCTTCGAGCATGTTGGATACTGCGGCAGGTGGCCAAAAGTGGTGAAGAGCTTCTACCCCCGGAGAACCACTCCAACAGTACCAGTACGGTGTCAACAGTCTTCGAGACTTTCGCATCAAATAATATGCGGAAACGAACAATCCGCAGCCTCACCGAAGTCTACCAGGTAGCAACAACAAATCCATGGAGCGACATGGCCATCACCTTCAACGCCAGCGACGAACCTAAATTCCGAACAGCCCGAGCACCAGCCGCATTGGTCCTCAGTCCGATAGTGGACGACTTTCGTCTTACCAAGGTACTCATGGATGGCGGCAGCGGATTAAACCTCATCTACGAGGAAACGCTTCAAAAAATGGAAATAGACTGGAGCCGCATTGAGCGAAGCAGCACAACCTTCAGAGGGATAATCCCTAGCCGGGAAGCACGCTGCACAGGAAAAATCACACTTGATGTGGTGTTCGGCTCGCCGGACAATTACAGGTCCGAAGAGGTCACGTTCCAAGTGGCCCCGTTCATCAGTGGATATCACGCTATATTAGGACGAGAGGCATTCACAATTTTTCAAGCCATACCCCATTACGGGTACATGAAGCTTAAGATGCCCGGGCCCGGCGGAATAATCACTCTCGTAAGTGATCCGGACACAGCACTCCGCACCGAAAACAAGACAGCCGCATTAGCCCTGGAGGCACTATCCGAAGCCCTAGCGGCGGAGGAACTCACCACGCTGCGCTCCACGGTGAATAGGGACGATGTGATACTCGATGAGAGATGCAAGTCTACCTCCTTTAAACTAGCAGATGAAATAGTCAAATTCCAGGTCCATCCAACGGACCCAACAAAGACGGCCTCCATCGGGACACAGTTAAACCCTGATGTAGACGCTGCACTGCGAGAATTCCTTCGAGAGAATTGGGACATTTTCGCCTGGCACCCTTCAGATATGCCAGGAATCCCCCGCATATTGGCAGAACACAGCCTATACATCCTAAAAGGATTCAAGCCAGTCAAACAGGCTCTTCGGCGATTTTCGGAACCCAGAAGACAGGCAATGGGAGAAGAGCTAGCCAAACTATTGGAAGCCCGATTCATCAGAGACATCAAACATCCGGACTGACTAGTAAACCTGGTAATGGTACCAAAAAAGGACAAATCCTGGCGCCTATGTGTCGATTTTAAAAACCTCAACAAGGCCTGCCCAAAGGATCCCTTCCCCTTCCCCGTCGACCAAATAATCGATGCTATTGCAGGGCACGATTCATTGTGCTTCCTCGACGCATACTCTGGCTACCATCAAATCAAGATGGCCGAGGCGGACGAAGCCGCAACGGCATCATTACTCCATATGGACCATTCTGCTTCAACACGATGCCCTTTGGACTTAAAAACACCGGCGCAACATATCAACGCATGATTCAGACATGTCTGGCTACCCAGATCGGCAAAACAGTAGAGGCATACGTAGATGACATAGTCGTCAAAACCAAACATGTCAAAACTCTAGTAGACGATTTGAGGCTCACATTCGACAACCTCCGAGCATACGACATTAAGCTGAATCCGGAAAATTGCGTTTTGGCGTACCAGCCGGAAAGCTCCTGGGCTTCATTGTATCCGATAGAGGAATTGAAGCAAACCCAGCCAAGATCTGAGCTCTGTCATAGCTGGATATTCCAAAAGACCTCAAACAAATACAAAAACTTACTGGATGCGTGGCGGCTCTAAGCCGCTTCATCTCCCGTTTGGGAGAAAAAGCATTGCCCCTCTATCGCCTCCTCCGGCGCACCGAACACTTCGAGTGGACGGATGCTGCCACTGCCGGACTCGAAGAAATAAAAGCCATATTGGCAACAAATCCGGTCCTGGCTGCGCCTAACCTGGGCGAACCAATGTTGCTATGCATCGCGGCAACACATCAAGTTGTAAGCGCGGTGCTCGTCGTCGAACGAGAAACAGAAGGGCATAAACTCCCTCTTCAAAAACTAGTGTACTACGTATCCACTGTCTTAACTCCCTGCAAGTCCCAGTACCCGCATTATCAAAAGATAGCGTACGCGGTGTTCATGGCATCCCGGAAGCTTCGACACTACTTTCAGGAGTGTTCGATAACAGTGGCCTCCGAAGTGCCCCTCAACGACATTATAAACAACCGCGACGCGACGGGCAGGATTGCAAAATGGGCCATTGAGCTCTTACCATTCGATATAACTTATAAACCTCAGCGAGCTATAAAGTCGCAAGTCTTGGCTGACTTCGTCGCTGAATGGACCGAAGCCGAACTCCCTAAAGAGTACGGCGCATACTCCAATTGGATTATGCATTTCGACGGCTCCAAAATGTTGGCCGGCTTGGGGGCTAGCGTCGTACTGACGCCCCAACCGGAGACACAGTCCAATACGTACTTCAGACAATGTACACGGACTCCAACAATGCAGCCGAATACGAGGCCCTCCTACATGGTCTCTGAATGGCAATCTCCATGGGCATTCAACGCCTAGAGGTGCGCGGGGATTCAAACCTTGCAATATCCCAAGTAAATGGAGACTTTGACGCCAAGGATCCTAAAATGGCAGCCTATCGCAACGCTGTCCTAAAAATGTCAGCTCAGTTCAAAGGACTCGAATTCCACCACGTAGCCCGGGATAATAATCAAGCAGCTGACGTGTTGGCACGCATTGGCGCGAAACGCGACGCTGTCCCTCCAAACATCTTCCTAGAACGGTTCTTTAAGCCATCCGTACTATGGGAAGAGGAGTCCGGAAATAACAACCCGGAAACAACCGCGCCACCCAACACAGAACAATCTGACATAATCGGCGGTTCAGCCGATGAAATAACACCTTCAGCCCACGAAATAATGGCGGTAATTGCCCAGTGGACGGAACCATTCCTAGCCTATTAATCAGGCAGGAACTTCTCGAAGGCCAAAATGAGGCCCGCTGCATAGTTCGGCGATCTAAAGCCTACAAGGTCCATGAGGGAGAACTTTATAAGAAAAGCACAACCGGAGTCCTTCAAAGGTGCATCTCCGAAGAGGAAGGGCGAAATCTCCTAGCTGAAATTCACGCCGGACTAGGCGGACACCACGCTGCAGCCCGGGCACCTGTAGGTAAGGCCTTCCATACAGGATTTTATTGGCCGACGGCCCAGGCATATGCTCAGGACTTAGTCCAAAGATGCGTCGGGTGTCAGCTCTTTGCCAATCAGAGCCATATGCCACCTACCGCCCTCAAAACTATACCCATTACCTGGCCGTTCACGGTCTGGGGGCTTGACATGGTCGGACCCCTCAAAGGGGGAACCCACAAGCAAAAATACCTACTAGTCATGGTGGACAAGTTCACCAAATGGATAGAGGCCAAGCTAGTTAAAACGGCAGAGTCCGGACCAGTGATAGACTTTATATCCGGGGCAGTACACCGTTATGGCGTCCCCCACAACATCATTACCGATAACGGCATGAACTTCACAGCCGACGAGGTCAAACTCTGGTGCAAAAATATGGGCATTAAGCTCGACTACGCTTCAGTCTACCACCCTCAAACCAACGAGTTGAACGAGCAAATGGTCTAATAATGAGCGGCATCAAACCCAGACTAGTGTGGTCCCTTACGGAATCTAACACACACTGGGTAGAGGAGCTTGACTCCGTACTCTGGGGGCTGCGGACTACGCCAAACCGTACTACCGGATTCACCATTCTTTATGGTATACGGCGCAGAGGCAGTTTTGCCTTGCCACATAATCCATGACTCACCTCGAGTGCACATGTACGAAGAAAGAGAAGCCGAGCTGGATCGGCAGGACAGCTTGGGCGCATTGGAGGAGGAATGCAATGTGGCAAAAGCCCGTTCCGCATTTTATCAGCAGCAGGCACGAAGATATAAAAGCAGAGAAGTATGGGCTAAAACTTACAATGTTGGCGAACTAGTTCTACGCCTGCCGGACAAGAAAAAGGACAAGCTCAAGCCCAAATGGGAAGGTCCCTTCATCATCGACCAAGTCCTGACCGGCGGAGCATACCGTCTACGGAACGCATCGGACAACCGACTCGAGCCGAACCCATGGAACGCAGCCTGCCTCCGAAGATTCTACGCCTAGCGCCGAACTAAGAGTTCGTCTCCTTCCTACGTCCACTTTTTTCACTCTTCAGCTGTCTTTTGTTTCTCTCTCTTCTCTCACCTTTTTTTAATAAATACCCTTGAAGGCCTATTTGCGCATTGTTCGCACAAACTTGATGTGCTACCCACACTCATTATACCTGGGGGCTTCTTTAACAGAAGCTTAAATTATACGGGCTTCACGCCCAGCACATGTGTCAAACTTCCACATGTACCTTTTATTAACCATTATATGCATCGATATGACTTAAGTTTTGGCCAAGCTGGGTTGCCTGGCTCCTGTGCTTACCCCTACGTTCCCGATTGTTCGGCTAGGAGGTAAAGGGAGCACCTCTACGATTGTTACTGCTGGGTCAGCCGGATGTGTACCTCAGACTGGGTGAAGCCGAAAGCTAGCGTTCTTAAGGGAATATTCGGTCGGTGATTTGAAAGGTGATTTTTACCTATTTATTTACCTGCCCCCGGATGTTTTCCTGCTCTTTTTCGCAGTCCGGACATGCACTTTAGGGCATGCCTCCCAGGGAAAGGAACCCTTAACGGAACTATTCTCCCTGGAAGATGTTTCTTACTAACCATGTAATATAACATAACTAGTTGGGCACTTGTCTGATAAAGCACTAATGACCCCTACGCCTGGTCTCCATGCATGCCCCGGTTTTGTTATAATCGAGAAGGTATTCGGACACACTCCGGGCTCTAGGGTCCCGAGGTCGAAGCGAAAAGGTCGGCAAAGACAAACGATCTACAATCCGACTAGAAGGAATTTTATATGTCATTTTAAATACAGCTCAAATCAATTCACTGTACTCCTCCTCAATCCCTTCTAACAGGCTGTCTAATTTACAGTCCCGTTGGGAAAACTTAGCGGCCAATTCTACTTGGTCGTACACTAAGCTCACAGGGATCTCCTTCCCATCGGGCCCCACAGGTCCGACCTCGGCCATGTGGTTTGGATCCGCCTTCTTGTACCGCGTCTTCACCATGGCCCAGGCCTCCCTAGCACCCTGACGGCAGGCTGATATCTTCCATAAACGGAAGCACTGCCGCGCTCCCTGAAGCTTCTCCGCAAGCTCTCCAAGGCCATCGGGTAGGGAGACGGATGGCCACAGGGCCTGGACGACGCCATTCATCGCCTGCCGAACACATTCGAGCAGTTGCACCAGCTCGGAAAGTTGGTCACCCATTGAAATGGGCATTTCCTCCGCAGGGCGACCTGTGAGCGCAGCTACAGACATATTTTTGTCAATTGACTTCCTCACCGAACTCTTCTTTTCAAAGGAGTTCGCTCAAGCACTTACTAAAGATGCCGCGACGAAGCCTCTGATTCTCCTTCACGGAGCCAGACAGCTCGGCCCGAACAGCCTTTAGCTCTTCTCCTAGCTGGGTGTGGGCATCCTGGAGTTTGTTCCTCTCCTGCTGCACCTTCGTCAGCACCCTCTCGCCGGCCTTCAGTTGGCGCAGTAGTTGTTGCTTGTCCGGATCAAGTCCGGCAACATCTGCAATATCATTGTCAGATTTATACATACGCTGCACACCGCTTATCTTTTTTCAAAATAATGTGTTACCAGAAGGGGTCTCTATGCCTCCTGCAGCGACAGCTAGTGCGGCCTCAAGTTGGGCCTTGCACTCTTGTAGCTCCTGAAACAATTGGGTATTCTTCTCTGTAAGACCCTGCATATCAAATGATCCTTAAATCAGTTACTCTAACTACTTTAAGTCTCGGGGGCTACTGGCATATACCACTGTTAAAATCTCTTACCCATATGTCTTTTACATACTGCTCCGTGGCTCTGGTCAAACCATCTCGAGCGGCACGGAGGTGCGCGTCTCTCATGTTAAAGGCATTCAATGCCTCAGGGGAAAAGCACGCGTCACTAAAAACTGTCCGGTGGCGCCTATTGTTCATGGCGCTCTCCACCTTAGACCTGGTGGCGGACAGCCTGTCGGCATCCTCCGTTGGAGGAGTATCCGGCTCGCGCCTTGGGCTCGCCTCCCCCTCCGGACCAGGTGTTGGAGCCTGGCTGGCAGAGGCCTAGTTGGCAACCTCTCCGTCCACAGTCCGGCGAGCGCTCTTTCTCCTGAAAAAGTCATGAGCATTAATACACCTCCTAGGAACTTTGTCCTAAGTGATGGTCGCGAGCTATACCGTTGCGGTGACGTTTCAATTCGTACCGCACCCCTCTTCCGCCTGTGGGGCCGGACTGGCCTCTGTTGGTCAGCCGCCACGGGTCCGACTTCCCGCCTTGAAGGCACCTCCTACAAGACACCGTTGTGTACGGTGGTCAGAAATGCGCGAGGATGGAGTAATGGTGTCCGGACTTCGGTCATAAGTACCTGGGAAGCCGGTGACAAGCCGGGGTAGTCGGCCGTAATGGCGACTAAAGCGTTGTCCATACTGAGTTGGTGGAACACCCCGTCAATTAGCTCCACCTGTATGTCCGGATCCTCTTCGGAGGCCGGATCAAGGGATCTTCCCGGATCCTCGGGTTGTGGGGCCGGACTATGTATGCTCTCCACAGTCCGGCGCAGTTCCTGCGTCCAAACCGTAAAATAAGGTACTTAACTTTCAAAGCGCGGGTCGGATAAATAAACATCCGCTTACCCAACTATGAGGGTTATTCATGGAGAACCCATTCATTGGGCTCGTCTGGAGGAAGTCCTCCTTCTCCCCCTTGTACAGGCCAGACAGAATCTTCACCAAATCTTCGGCCGATTCGGCCCTTTGCGGCCATGACGGGTGGCATCATTCTCCCTATTGAAATCCCACATAGGGTGGCCCCTGTATTGCAGCGGCTGCACCCCCCGCATAATGCACGTGGCCATGACTCCAATCATGGTCAATCCGGAATGGGCCAGCAACCTTATCCGACCCATCAAATAATGGACGCCCCTGTCTTCCTCCAGTTGAGGGCTCCGCGGGCGCCAACTTAGGCGTTTCTTTAGAGGGGCATTGCTAAACTCCGGGAGGCCGATCCGTACTGGGTCCGGCAGTGGAGCGTCTTCTACATAAATCCATTCCGAAGGCCAGTCTTCGGACGCCTTCTTAGGGGTTCCGGATAGATATCCGGTCCCGGCAATGCGCCATATTTCGGCACCGCCCACTAGATATATTGACCCCTCGTGAGAGCAGGGTACGAGGCAGAATAGCCTCTTCCATAGCGCAAAATGGGGCTCGATGCCCAGGAATAGCTCGCAAAGAGCTACGAAACCCGCGATATGCAGAATAGAGGTGGGCGTTAGGTGATGGAGCTGGAGTCCGTAGAACTCCAGAAGCCCGCGGAGGAACGAATGAACAGGAAATCCAAGCCCCCTTATTAGATAGGGGACGAAGCATACCGGCTCCCCTTTAGAGGGACTAGGGGTGGCCTCCGCTTGCTTCCCACCTTTGTAGGTGGCCAGCCCGGCTCGAACCGGGACCATAAAGGCCGGAGGAGGATATCCCTCCGCTTGGAGCGTCACTAGCTCGCTGTGCAGAACAGAACATCTCCTCCAATCTCCTGGCGGAGGGCTGGGAGCGCGAGAAGAGGAGCCGCGTCGACGGTCCATGATGGAATGGATTTTCGGTCAGAAGCGCTCCGATGAGTAATCGCGGAAGGAAGATGGTGTGATTTGGATCTGGATTCCTGCCTCTCTTATAGGCAGATTATTTGCGCAGCTAGGGGGTAAAGCAAAAAAGATACCCTGGCTTTTCACATTCGTGCGACGCGTGGAAGAAGGCCATTATTGGGCGTGGAAACCAAGGAGCACAACATCTATAAGGGAGTCGGACACTGTTCGGCAGGTACATGGAATTTGAAGGAGAACCCGCCTTGCAACACCAAAGACCATATATCCGCCGGACTTGTCGTCATTGAAGCCTGGTTCGGGGGCTACTGAGGGAGTCCTGGACTAGGGGGTGTCCGGATAGCCAGACTATCATCATCGGCCGGACTCCAAGAGTATGAAGATACAAGATTGAAGACTTCGCCCCGTGTCCGGATGGGACTTTCCTTGGCGTGGAAGGCAAGCTTGGCGATACGGATATGTAGATCTCCTACCATTGTAACCAACTCTGTGTAACCCTAGCCCTCTCCGGTCTCTATATAAACCGGGGGGTTTTAGTCCGTAGGACAACAACCATTACAACAATCATACCATAGGCTAGCTTCTAGGGTTTAGCCTCCTTGATCTCGTGGTAGATCCACTCTTGTACTACCCATATCATCAATATTAATCAAGCAGGACGTAGGTTTTTACCTCCATCAAGAGGGCCCGAACCTGGGTAAAACATCGTGTCCCTTGCCTCCTGTTACCATCCGCCTAGACGCACAGTTCGGGACCCCCTACCCGAGATCCACCGGTTTTGACACCGACACTAACCCTCTCGGTGTCTATATAAACCAGAGGGTTTTAGTCCTAAGGACAAACAAAAATCATACCATAGGCTAGCTTCTAGGGTTTAGCCTCTTTGATCTCGTGGTAGATCTACTCTTGTACTACCCATATCATCAATATTAATCAAGCAGGAGTAGGGTTTTACCTCCATCGAGAGGGCCCGAACCTGGGTAAAAACATCGTGTCCCTTGTCTCCTGTTACCATCCGCCTAGACGCACAGTTCGGGACCCCCTACCCGAGATCCGCCGGTTTTGACACCGACATTGGTGCTTTCATTGAGAGTTCCTCTGTGTCGTCACCTTTAGGCCCGATGGCTCCTTCGATCATCAACAACGACGCGGTCCAGGGTGAGACTTTTCCCCCCGGACAGATCTTCGTATTCGGCGACTTTGCACTGCGGGCCAATTCACTAGGCCATCTGGAGCAGACCGAAAGCTACGCCCCTGGCCATCAGGTCAGATTTGGGAGTTTGAACTACACGGCTGACATCTGCGGAGACTTGATCTTCAACGGATTCGAGCCACAGCCAAGTGCGCCGCACTGTCTCGATGGGTTTGATCTAGCTCTGGCGCCGAACAGTGCCCTGGAGGCCGCACCAGCGTCCGCTCCGACCCTTAGCTCGGAGCCGACTTCACCGATCGAGGACGAGTGGCTGGACACCGCCTCGGGGGCTATGATCTATACGATGATTGAGACAAACACCATCCCTGTCCTTTGCAAAGCCCGCGGCTCCGAGGTGCTGGACTCCTCTCCGGACTCCAAACCTCCCGCGCCCCTGCCAATCAAATCCGATTGGGCGCTGGTTATGGAGTTCACTGCCGCGGACATCTTTCAGCACTCGCCCTTTGGCGACATCCTGAATTCACTAAAGTCTCTCTCTTTATCAGGAGA
Organism: Triticum aestivum; assembly: GCF_018294505.1. Taxonomy (NCBI): domain Eukaryota; kingdom Viridiplantae; phylum Streptophyta; class Magnoliopsida; order Poales; family Poaceae; genus Triticum; species Triticum aestivum. Next base: position 760,051,158 of record NC_057798.1, on the reverse strand, counting down.
GTCTTGGCCGGACTATGGTCAGGAAGGTTGGGATGCGGACGACGAAGAAATTCAACACCCACCCACCACCCACTTCATAGCCATTGTCGAAAGTTTAAACGACGTGCTCACTTTCGACTCCGAAGAAATCGACGGTATGGACGACGATGTAGGAGATAACCACGAACCAGCACCTACAGCGTACTGGACAGCCACCCCATCTCACGTTGTATACATGGTGGATACACCTAAAGGAAGTGACGACGAGGAACAACGGGACGCTACGAAGGATAAATCCCTCAAAAAGCAGTCAAGACGGCGACGAAAGCGCCGCACAAAGTCCCGCCTCGACAAAGACGGCGGCCATACAGACCCAACCATAGAGCAGGTCGAATCGGTGGACGACGAACATGCCATTGAAAAAATGTCCGAACAGGACAACTTGGATAAACAATCCGTCCCTGGCAAAGATAACAGTCCGGACGATCTCACACCGGACAAGTTGCTGGAGCAGAAGAACCTCCACAAAAGGCTCGTTGCCACTATGCGTAGCCTGAAAAAGCAGAAGCGGAAGCTCAAAACAGCGGAAGATGCACTCAGAATCAGATGGAGCAAAGTACTGAACACCGCAGACAAATACGGCGATAGTCGCCAAACAAACAGCTACCCGGAGCGCAAACTACTGCCCGAATTCGATGAGGAGGCCTTAGATCCCCTGCAATCAAAGAACAAAGAGGTTGCACGGTCGGATGGACGACCACATGACAAGCATAGAGCGGCAAGAGGCGCCTCACACAAGCCGGCACGCGATCTGCATAAGGATTCGCATCAAAAGGGTGGCCTAGTTAGGTCCATCTACTGGCCAAGAAAGCAAGTTCTTCTAAGCAATGCAACACGCCAAATATCCGTACATCACGGCACACCCAAATATAGGGGTGCCGCACACCCCCTATGTTTCACCGATGAGGTGCTGGATCACGAATTCCCTGCGGGATTTAAACCCGTAAACATAGAGGCATACGACGGAACAACAGACCCGGGAGTCTGGATTGAGGATTACATCCTCCACATACACATGGCTAGAGGAGATGATCTCCACGCCATAAAATACTTACCCCTCAAGCTCAAAGGACCAGCATGGCACTGGCTTAAAAGCCTCCCTGGAAATACCATTGGAAGTTGGGAAGAGCTCGAGGATGCTTTTCGGGCAAATTTTCAAGGGACTTATGTCTGCCCTCCGGATGCAGATGATTTAAGTCACATAACTCAACAACCCGGAGAATCAGCCTACAAATTCTGGAACAGGTTCCTCACCAAAAAGAACCAAATAGTCGACTGTCCGGACGCCGAAGCCTTAGCAGCTTTCAAACACAACGTCCGAGACGAATGGCTCGCCAGGCACCTTGGCCAGGAAAAGCCAAGAACAATGGCCACACTAACAAGCCTCATGACCCGATTTTGCACGGGAGAGGATAGTTGGCTGGCAAGATGTAGTACCAGCGACCCAAGTACATCCGAAGTCAGAGATGGAAACGGGAAACCACGACACAGCAAGGACCAGTGCCGGACAAGGGGATACAGCCCGAAGAGCACGGCAGTCAACGCCGGATTCAAAAGCTCTCGGCAGAATCATAAAAAACAGCCCCTCAAGGATAACAGCCACGAGCTATCCAACTTAAACAAAATCTTGGACAATATATGCCAAATCCACAGTACCCCCGGGAAGCCTGCAAACCATACCCACAGAGATTGTTGGGTCTTCAAGCAGCCTGGCAAACTCAATGCCGAACACAAGGGGCTCGACACACCAAGCGAGGACGATGACGAACCCCACAAGCAGAGCACCGGAAAACAAAAGAATTTCCCACAAGAAGTGAAAATAGTAAACTCACTTCAAGTGACAAAAGGGAAAATAAAAGCAGCGCCCATAGAAATACACGCCGCACGGCCTATCCCAGCGGAGTCCCGACATTGGTTTTCAAAACCAATCACCTTCGATCATCAGGATTACTTCAGAAGTATCCGGAACACAGGATGGACTGCCCTGATATTAGATCCTATAATCGACGGACTCCAATTCACAGAAGTCCTAATGGATGGCGGTAGTGATCTAAACCTGCTATATCAGGACACAATCCGCAAAATAGGGATAGACCCAACCAAAATTCGCCACAGCAACACCTCCTTCAAGGGGGTAATGCCAGGCCTATATGCCCATTGTACGGGCTCCCTACTACTAGAAGTTGTGTTCGGCTCATCCGACAACTTCCGCCACGAAATGTTAACCTTCCATATTGCCCCATTCAAAAGTAGCTATCAAGCACTATTGGGAAGTGAAGCTTTCGCCCGCTTTAACGCAATACCGCATTATGCATCTCTTACACTTAAAATGCCCGGTCCACGCGGCATCATCTCATTAAAGGAAAATATCAAGTGTTACTCAAGCACGGAAGAACGTGAGACTACCTGGACAGTCACACACTAATCCGGCTCCGTTAAACCAAGCACCTGAACAGGTCATTCGGACCCCGGACACGGCTAGACGAGTCCGACGTAAACATATGAAGGCCTACTGGCCGCACACCCCCGTACAAGGGGCTGCATGCATGTACAACAAGAGACAATAAAGCTCAATTTTATTCACCTTTTGAATCGTACTCCGTTTATTTAATATAAAGTACATTTTTCGCACGATCTTTCTTCAACTAAGTTCTTCTCTTTTACAGATGAACACCGTGCTACAACCGTCCAGGATACGGCACAACGGAGACACAGGCGCAGACGTGCAGTAGGGACCCGTTGCAAGGATTCTTTTCAGATTAAGACCCTGCATAAACCTTTTTTACTGTCTCTTGTTGATACACATCCCCCGGTTTCTTGCTATAACCAAGGAGGAGGCAGGCGTTTTGGCATCGGCCGCATCAGAATTTTTTGCGCGTACCTGGACACCAGGGGCTTAGGGCATTGTTCTGCCCGTTTTCATAAAGACCGAATACCTTAGGGAGTGTTCAGCGTCTCGAGTTAGGCCTTATATGCATCAGCTCCGAATCATGTCTTTGGTCAAATGTTAGGTTTGCCCGGCTCCTGTGTTTTGCTGCCTTATGTTCCATTCTATCGGCTAACGCGACACCATGAGAACTACTCTGATTGTGCCCCGGTTCGGCCTGGTGAGCACCTCAGTAGAGAAAGCCGAAAACTGTCTGTCATGATATAGCGTGAATGTTCAACCACTCGATGACCCGCCGGAATGTTTAGAATTCCTCTGCATTAACGAAGGACCGTTTCCCGGTCAGGCACATACGCGCCCCGAATTCGGGAGAGCGCGGTGCCCCTAGGGGCTATATAGTAGCCCCACCATCGAACTCATATGGCTAAGTGAAAGTGATAAAGCATTATAGTCCGGTTTCCTAGTTTTCTATGCTATCACCTCCTTTCCAGGACCAAGATGTTGGATTAAGTGTGAAAATGCGCCTTTTTTGCAAACACCCCCGCACTATGTGCGTGGGGGCTGAAGCCGAAGACTGCCATCTTTCAGGTTATATACACATATACATTAACGGCCGCACATGAGGTATTTTAATACTTGAACGCACAAGTATAAAAGGCCCTTATATTATATTGAAATATTGTTTGACAAATCATACATGTCATTAGAACATAATATCCTTCGAGCACTGCGTCTCTATTAAACGAGCACCCTGCAGGACTTCCTCAAAATAGTGCTCGGCAGGTACTCGGCTTCTGTCCGAATCCTGGGATGCAACGACGGTGGTCTTCATCTCCTCCGAGTATGTCTTGACACGGGCAAGAGCCATTCGCGCACCCTCTATGCATGTTGTCTGCTTCATTGCACCAATATGCGGCACCGCACCAAGGAATTGCTACACCAAGCCAAAATAACTCTTCGTCTCGGGCCTATTCGGCCACAAATGAGTCACGACATCCTTCATGGCAAGTCCGGATAACCTATACAGCTCAGCCCATTCGGCCAAACGATCGGTCAATGGAAGCGGACGCTCCGGACTATGGAACTGCGACCAAAAAAGCTCTTCCATTCCGTGATCCTTTTGGCCTCGGAAATGTTCGGCCGCGTCTGCAGCACTCGCCGCCAAGTCCAGATAAGCATCCTCGCACCCCACAGCTGGCCCAACTGAGCATACTTGGGATCCGTGAATTTCCTCCGCAGCAGAAAAGGCTTTCCAGCCGCAATATCTTCGGCCTGACATAGCTCCTCTTTCATAGCTCTCATCGCAGAGCGAGCATCCTTGGCCTCAGTAGCGGCCTTTATCAGGTCCTCTTGTTCCGCTCGACCTTCTTTTTCAAGAAGCTCGCAACGGTCGGTAGCATTCTTCAACTTTACGTCCATCTTGGCCATTTCTTTCTTGCTTCGGCAGTGTGCAACCTGTTCGCCTCTCAGCTCTTCGACCGCTTTTAAGGCAGCCGCATCACTTTTTTGGGATTGCTCCTTGGCTCGGGCGAGTTCCTCCCGAAGGTTCTCCATGGCAGCGGCACCATCTGCGTCAAGCATACATGTTGTAAGGCACAGACATTAAGCTACCTTACCGGGTGTCCGCGGAGAAGCTGCATACCTTGTGACTCATCAAGCCGCTTATTGACAAGCGCGATGTCAGAATCCGCCACGTCAAGTTGCCGCTTCAGTTCGGCAAATTCATCAGTCCGGCTTGCCACCGGACGCTTCGCCACCTATATAGGAAGAGCGCATATTATACGTGGGATTATGATCCTCGGTGCGCTGTCATTCTATATGCAAAACTGTCAGAAGGTACATCATTTTGCGTACCTCAAATTCCGTCAGTAAACTTATGACGGCGTCATGAAATCCGCCTTTAGCGGATGAAATCCTTTCAATCATCATACCCATTAGCGCACGGTGATCTTCCGAGATAGATGCTCACCCGAGCAGATATTTCAGCTCCTCCGACCGTGCACCAGTCGGTGCTGGACTCGTCCGATGGCCTTTTTTGAAGGCCGGACATGGAGGGCTTTGAGGGGACATACGACTGCCTTCGGGCCCCGTTGGATTCGGAGAGATCCTTCGTGACGACACCTCAGGGTCGTCCGCCTCGCATGACGGTACGGCGGGAGGAGGCGTTTCACTTTCCATCATCTCCGGATCAAGATCCCCTGAAGACGAGCTCTGCTGAGAAGGGCTGAGATCCGAACAATAAGGAAAAATTTCGGTTATCTTCAGAAATAAAGCAAGGATGTCTCTCACTTTAAGAAAATGCCCCTCTTTACTTACGGCTCGCTGGAGGGCTGATCTCCTTGGGGAAATAGTGCGGCCGGGGCATCTCCCGGCGCAGGACCCTCTGGCCTTGGTCTCCGGATCTTCAGAAGGGGTCCTCTTCTCCCCTTGGAGGGAGGGATTCTCGATCCCTCCTTTCTTAATAAACTCCTTCGCGGAGGCAGTAGCCCCCTTGTTCCCCCCTTCGCCTTCTTCAAAAGGCGCAACCTCTAGCATCCTGGTTAAGACAGGATCCGGCGTGGTCTCAGGGAGGGGGGCCGGACACCGGATTAGTTTTGCTTTCGCTATCCACTCTTGTTCAAGGGACATCTCTTTTAAAGGCAAGTTTATGATAGATACACGGATAGCATGTCCGGGTACAGGACTACTTACTTGAGTATCCGAGCGATTGCAGCTCAGACCTGCGTCCTCGGTCAAGTCTGGACACATTGCTCGTGATCCGAAGAACAGTTGGTACATCTCCACGGGAGTTTCACCCATAAAATGTTGGAGAGCTCGTGGTCCCTCCGGATTGAACTCCCACAGGCGGAGGGGGCGACGTTTGCAGGGACCTGCGCTACTATGACCAGATATCTCTCTCTCTCTCTAGGAGGTCTCGAATATGGCCCTGCAACAAGGGCGCGTCCTTGGACGGCCCCCAGTCGAGCCCTTTATTGACCCATGACGCCAGCCGCGGTGGAGGACCCGAGCGAAAGGCAGGTGGCGCTACCCATTTGGTGCACCTGGGAGCTGTGATATAAAACCACTCTTGTTGCCACAGACTGAGTTCCTCTTGAAAAGAGCCCTCGGGCCATGGAGCGTCAACATTCTTGCTTATAACAGCCCCTCCGCACTCTGCCTGCTGCCCCTTGATCATCTTCGGTTCCACTTTGAAGGTTTTGAGCCACAACCCAAAGTGAGGGGTAATGCGGAGGAAGGCTTCACATACGACAATGAACGATGAGATGTGGAGGATGGACTCCGGATCCAAGTCATGAAATTCGAGCCCATAATAAAACATGAGCCCCCTCACGAAGGGGTCCGTCGGTGTGACACTCCAAAAATTTTATTTGGTTTTTTATCAAAAACTTTGTGGTTTTTGAGGAGAGGCTATTTAAAATTTTTCTTTTTCAGAAAAAACCTTCCACTTAAAAACTTCCTTTGCCTTGGCAAGGATTTTATTTTTTTCAAACTTTGGTGGTTGATCTTTTGAAAACTTCTTCTCTGTTGGTTCCCTCTCAAAATTTATTTTTGGGAGTTTAAATTATTTTTCTTTTAAAATGAAGCTCTATGAAAATTTGAGGATTTTCATATCTTGGAACCACCCTTGACTTTGCATTGTTCCCATGTGGTAAAACCCTCCAAAATCTCCCCTACACCTTGTGATCAACCTAAGTTCTCTGTCCCAACTAATCCACACAAGTTTTGGATTTTATTCTAATTATTTTCCCTCTCAAATCAATTCTGAAAATTATTTGGAGCCTTAGTGATTTTCAAAGCAAGTACTCTTTTTCACTTGAGTTTTGACCTCACACCAACTCCCCTGGATAGTCCTTTGTACCCACAACTCAGAACCATCTTGATCCACTCCTTCTCTTTTCAAATTTTTCAAAATTCAGTCTCTGCAAGTTTGGACCAGATTTGCCAAATTTGATGAAATTCATATCTACACTACTCCAAAAATTCCACCAAAATTCAGGCAACCTATTTGAGCAATGAGAAGCCACTCCACCAAGTATCAGCTCAAGGAAAAATCCCTAGATGCCATTTTCATTCTGTCAAACACCTGAGCTACACTGTTCCTTCGCAAATTCAGTAAGTTCAGTCTTCAGTGTCGTCTTCGTCCGTCAGTTTCAGTCACGCGGCCACAGTGCCCTTGGCACGTTCCTCGCCGCCTCTTCCTCTTGTCCGAAGCTTCACACGCGTGCGTGGAGCCTACCTGGCGTCGGTAGCTCGCTGGCCCGCCCTCGCCGGCGTCTTCTGCAGCGTCGGGACCTCCCGTGGCGGCCGACAGGAGACACACCACGGCAGAACGCCGTTCAGCGCCGCCCAAAGCCCCCTGGCTCTCCGCGTGGCCTCATGCACGCCAGTGCACGCCCGTGGCACAGCCACCGTGGCCGGCAAGCACGGGACGCGCTCTACGCCGCCGACGGGCCCGCGCCATCCCCGTTCCGTCGAGCTCGCCCTTAACACCCAAACCCCAGCCAGTTTAGCACCAAAACGGACCCATTGAACCCCCGTGATGACGCTCGACCCCCTAACCACCCCGACCGAGCACTACGCCATCGTAATCACTCGCCGGTGATCCTCGTTCACGGCAACCGCCTCGGACAGCCTATATAAAGGGGCCCCGAGCTCACTCTCGTGCACGCAGCATCACCACTCCTCACCAACACCCCGCCAGGCCACTAGGGGGACCTCGAGGAGGTCTTCTCCCCCAGCTCCGGCCGCCTCGCCCCGCCTCGGCCTCCAGCTCGATTCACTCTGGTGAGGCCATCTCCGGCGCCCAAACCTCATCCTTAGCCCTCTTCCACACCTAGCACTCTAACCCCCTCGTCAATTTGAACCTTGCAGCCCTCTCCGGCGAGCTCCATCTTCGTCCGAACCACCGTCCGCCGGAGCAGGGGCCGCCGTCGACACAGTGCTCGCCGGCGACCGCCACCACCACCAATCGACACGGAATGGCGCCCTGAGCACGGAGGTACTCCCCGATCTCCCTGCCTCGCCGTGGATCGCCGCCGGCGACCACCGCGGCTCTCGGGCGCCGACGAGCTTCGTCCGCCCCGTTTGAATGTTTAAACCTGACAAGTGGGACCCCACCGTCAGCCTCTCTGCTCTCTCCTCTGAATCGTTTTCTGGAAGCGCCTTCGGGCAGAATGCGTTTTCTCTTTGGGCTAGGGTAGTTTCGGCCGAAGCGTTTTCTGTTTTTATAAACTAACCCCTGGAAATCTTCTGTTTCATTACAGATGAGTCCCTGGACAAAAACCTTTATAACTTTTAAACAGAAAAGTATTTTTGATTGATTCTTCTTCTGTTCTCTTTAAAATTCTGTCTAATTTTTTACCAGATTTATTTGAAAAATATTTGGTATACTTTCTGTGCACTCCTTGGTATTTACGATAGCGCATATAGTTTCTTTATACCGTAGATACCGAAGGAGGTGACGGAGCCGCGAACTTCACCGAGCTAGGCTCCGACTACTCCGAACCAGGCAAGCATGTTTGAACTTTTGATATGATGAGTGTCTTGGCATGTTTTGCATTTAGTTAGTTTCATGGCATGTTGAGAAGCATATCGGTGAACGTTATTTTATGTGATAATGAGGTAAGTGAGTTCGATGATCCATACGTGGATGAATGTGAATATGAATGGCCATGTGTTGGCATGAGGATGGGTAAGATGGCAGTGTTGTAGCATGCCAGTCTTACGCCAGACTATGTGACTTCAGCGTCAAACCGTATCGGTCCAGTACCTCTCATTTCCTTCCATGTACTACCACATGTTTTCCGCAAGGAATATGGTTTAGTAAGTTGCAAACCGCTTTCATGGTACACACCAAAGAGGAGAGGCCGTGATGATGGTTCCATGGCCCTGGATTAAAGCCAGTCATCCGGTCAGGGGGCATGGGTGTTTCCGGTTGGGACCGAGAGGGGGGCACCCCTTAGAGCGCGCGTATATAAATTTGATCCCATGCTATTCGAGATTGTGATCTCCTCGTCTCAAAAGTTTTTCTTGGATGATGTCTAGGGTGATTCCTAGCATCGAGAGGTATGATGGGTGTGTACTGGTTAGCTGTGTTTTCTTCCGAAATACCGTAAACGGAACTAGTCCTTCGTGACTACGGAAATCCGTTGGCTGTGGGAATAATTTTGTACAAACTCTGCAGAGTCATATATCCCTCCAAATCATCTATTCCATGTCCACATTCGTATTATCTTGTCCTAACAATGATAGTGTTGATGACAGAGACTCCAGTGTTTCGCATGAGTGATAATTCCGGTTAAATGATATTCCTGTGGATGGACTAACCCTTTTATTCTTATGAATTAAAAGTTTATTATGATTATTATTTATCTGCCCATAAAGCCCTTTCTGTGATGTCGCCCTGACGTCCGACTGTGGCATTTCTTTTAAAGCCCTTTCTGTGATGTCGCCCCGACGTCCGACTGTGGCATTTCTTT
>NC_057798.1:760031591-760041452 GCF_018294505.1 Triticum aestivum | reverse complement strand
TTTTAAAGCCCTTTCTGTGATGTTGCCCCGACGTCCGACTGTGGCATTTCTTTTAAAAGCCCTTTCTGTGACGTTGCCCCGACGTCCGACTGAGGTATTTCTTTTAAAGCCCTTTATGTGGTGTCGCTAAGACGCCCGACTGTGGCATCTTTTTCCTTATATTTATTTGTTCACCTTTCGAGGCGTCGCTTCAGACACCCGATCGGAAATTATTTATGTTCTGTTGGGATTTCAGGCGGACTACCGACGTTTCCCTTTTACTTACCTTGGTATGATAATTTTGAATGAACATTGGTGAATATATTCATGACGCATCCATGCATGCATTTGTTATATCTTACGTCCGAACTGTCTTGCGAGTACTTTCAAAGTACTCACTGGCTTGTTGATTTGGCCAGATGCTGACGAAGGCGATTTCATGGATGAAGAGTTCGATAGCGAGTCCGACACTTAGAGGAGTCCCAGTCAGTCTCGTGCGACCCTGGATTTGGTCACTGTTTTATATCTGCTTCCGCTACCAAATAAATTCATCGAGCCTCACCTTGACGCTCGATGAGATGATAGACTTAGAGTCTTGTATTTCTCTCCCCGCTGTGTTTTTCCACCACCGCCCTATCCTCGAGTCAGTAGTATGTCTCCACACCACTGTGTCATGTCCGCCATTATGTATAATTATTGGCATGCTTGTAATAATTTGGTTGAGCAACCGTAGCTCAACCCTGTAATATATTTTATGCTACTGGCTTATTGTATCAAGAAATTGTCTACCAGTGAGGAGAATTTCTCTCATACTGGACTCAAAAGATTGGTTTCTCAATAAATATTTTTATTGGAAAACCGGTCCTGACAAGCTTGGTACCAGAGCCAGGCTGACTGTAGGAAGCCACTAGGTGCGATCGCTAATTGGTTATTACCATGATAGAGCTAATTTATATTTTTGCAATTGTAGTCATTTTCTGTCACTCAGCATAAATTTATGATCTGACCATGCAGAATTTTTGCCTATTTTTGTAGATGGCCGACAATAGCTGCGAGTCTCAGACCTTCGCCAACGTACCCGATGGGTTCGTCAAGCTTCTTTATTTCATCGTTCAGGTCGCGATGGGGCCATCCGTACGCCCAGTCTTCACACTCTGCCAGCACCGAGTCAACGACAGTCTGACCATGCACCAGGCCGTGGTGCAGTTCAAGGGAGGGCGTGGTGAGTTACGCCGCTTCCGGTTCATGGGAAGAGCCATGCCTACGGAGAGGCATGCTATGCAGATGGCAGCCCGCGAGGCGATAGCTCGTCTCAGGGATGTCCTTCCCGTGATGAAGGCTCGTCGTTACCGTTATCTTCCGTGCCATGTGCCTTACACCTATCACTACGCATACTCCTGCGCCAGAGGAGAACGAGACGAGGCTTTTGAGATGCTCATTGAGTATCTCCGGGCCCTGGAGGCAGCCTTCGACAACCTGGTGGACGACTTCGTAGCTACCCGCATGGACTCGGTCCATGGCTGTGCTGCCAACAGGAGGGAGCTCCTACCCATCGCTCCGCCACTGACTTTTGTCTCTTCATCAGCATCTTTTACGCCTGCTCGACGCCTGCCTTCTACCGAAGAATTCAACCAAGTCATTGCGCCCACTCCAGCACGCACTGCACCAACCTTCGCGCCCACTCCTGTACGTGTTGCTCCGCCCCTGGCAACCGCTCCGTCCGCTCTGCGCAACACTACATGTATGGAGCCTATTAGCGAGGAGGAAGTCGAGTCCCCAACCTCGCTACGCCTCGCCCTCGGCAGGGCAAAGGAGATCGTCAACATCTCCGCCTGAGTACGCTTAGCTGCCGTGTATTGTACCGCTTTGTAAGATATGTACATAGGTTGTGAGAAGTAGCCTGTTTGCGCATCATGTAGGATTTGGAGGAGTGCACTAGCCTAAATAACATGTCAGGATTATGTACGCATATCCTGAGTGATGTATTGTATAATTACCGCCCGCGTATAAGATATGTAATGAGCAGTCCATCTCCGTGCGCAAGTCGATTTGTTTTTCTTAAGTAAGCTTGGATATTTAATTATATCTGCCAACTTTATGCATTTATGGTTTTGTTTTGTGACTCTTTCCGCTTTTCTTATGAGTTTTACAAAATATATCCCCAGAGTGAAAAATGTCTCGTCCTTGGACACGCTCCATGCCAACTCCACCAGAGGAAAATTATGATACACAACCCAACAACGAGTTCACTCAGGGAGAGTCAAGCCAACAGGGCAGTGAATCGGCACTTTCACAAATGTGCCGCCTTTATGAGCAGAGTCAGCAACAACATCGGGAGATGATGAACCAAGTCATCAACATGGGAAATCACCATGGACAGTATCAACAGCATTCCAAGTTATCTGAGCTACAAAAGACACGTCCTCAAACATTTTCTCACACTGACAAGCCTCTTGAAGCCGAGGACTGGCTTCGAGATATGGAGAGGAAATTAATTATTGCAAAATGTTCAGATCTCGAGAAAGTACTATATGCTCCACACTATCTCACAGGAGCAGCCGCATCGTGGTGGGAGAATTTTCTGCACATGCATCCCAACGAAACTGACATAACTTGGGATGATTTCAAGGAAGGTTTCCGTGGTGCACATATTCCTAAGAGTATTATGAAAATCAAGAAGAGAGAATTCGATGACCTCAAACAAAGGAACATGACAGTGTCAGATTACAACAGTCAATTTACCCTATTATCCCGCTACACCAATGAGGAACGTATGACTGAAATCAAGAAGATGGAGAAATTCCTTGACGGTCTGGCGCCCGCGCTTAAATGCCAACTGGTCGTGCACACTTTTCCTGATTTTAAAACACTGGTGGACAAAGCCATTACTCTGGAAAATGAGAGACGCAGTCTGGAAGATATCTGCAAACGAAAAAGGGACCAGGCAAATCTCGCTCGCAATCACCGAAGCAAGACAGATTTTCAAAAGGGTGGGACACACAAATTCTCATCCAATGCCTCACGCCCAATCAAGAATTTTCATGCAAGGGACAAGGAATTCACCTATCACCCCAGCGTTACTTGTTACGCTTGTGGAGAAGAAGGGCACTATGCCAAACAGTGCCCCAAGCCAAGGAGTTCAACCCCAAAGCCGAACAACGGTGGCAATAATTCAGCACCCAAGCGAAACAATTTCAATCCCAACAATAACCACAGGAAGGGTCATCTGAACCACGTAACCAAAGAGGAGGCACAAAATGCTCCGGATATCGTACTCGGTACATTTCCTGTCAACACAATACCTGCAATGGTTTTGTTTGATTCTGGAGCTTCTCACTTTTTCATTTCGAAAAGTTTTGCTTTGCAAAATAAATTTTCGATACTTCCTTTGGAGAAATCCATGATCATCAAGTCCCCTGGGATTCAGCAAGTTTCTCAGAATTACTGTCAAAATGTGGTCATTGAGTTCGAAGGATTGGAGTTTCACGCAAATCTTATTGTATTGGAAAATAAAGGACTGGATGTTATCCTAGGAATGGATTGGCTAACCACCAATAAAGGTTTCATCGACTGTTACAACAGGACCGTGATTCTCACACACCACCAAGGGAAGACAATAAGAGTATCAGCCAAGAAAGGAAGAATACCCCGGCAACCGAGATTAAATAAGGTGGACGTTTCTGAGCTAAACAAGGTTCCAGTAGTGTGTGAATTTCCAGATGTATTCCCTGAAGAGCTGCCAGGCATGCCACCAGACCGAGACATAGAATTCCGCATTGAGCTAGCACCAGGAACCGCCCCCATATACAAGAAACCATACAGAATGGCACCATCCGAGTTGGTCGAGTTGAAGAAGCAAACAAAGGAATTACTGGAAAAAGGATACATTCGAGCCAGCTCCTCACCTTGGGGATCACCAATTTTATTCGCCAAAAAGAAGGATGGAACACTAAGATTGTGTATTGACTATCGAGCACTTAACATGGTCACAGTCAAAAACAAATACCCGATTTCAAGAATAAATGATTTATTTCATCAGCTCGCTCAGGCCAAAGTATTCTCAAAAATTGACTTAAGTTCAGTATATCATCAATTGAAGGTGCGAACGGAAGATATCCCCAAAACAGCCTTCACCTCCAGATATGGACTGTACGAGTTCACAGTGATGCCATTTGGATTAACTAACGCCCCAGCATATTTTGTTCACCTCATGAACAAAGTATTTATGAAGTTTATGGACAAGTTCGTCGTGGTATTCATCGACGATATTCTGGTATGCTCCAAGACACCAGAAGAGCACGCAGAACATCTTAGGATTGTGCTAGGAGAGCTAGAAAACACCAATTGTATGCCAAGTTCAGCAAGTGCGAATTTTGGCTAAGACAAGTAGGTTTTCTAGGCCACGTGCTGACTCAAGACGATATCGCAGTGGACCCAGAGAAAGTTAAGGCCGTACTTGACTGGAAATCACCAGCCAGCGTAACGGACATACGGAGTTTCTTGGGAATGGCAGGATATTACCGCAGATTTATTGAAGGATTTTCCACCATAGCCAAGCCTATGACACAATTGCTCAAGAAAGATAAGAAATTTGAGTGGACAAAAGCCTGCGAGAAAAGTTTCCAAGAGCTAAAGCGGAAATTAACAACATCATCGGTATTAATTGTACCCGACATACACAAGAATTTTGAAGTATATTGTGACGCGTCCAGAAAGGGTCTCGGATGTGTGTTGATGCAAGAAGGCAAGGTTGTCGCCTACGCTTCAAGGCAACTTCGCAAGCATGAGGAAAATTATCCCACTCATGACTTAGAAATGGCAGCAGTTATTCATGCACTCAAGGAATGGAGGCATTTCTTACTTGGGAATCGATGTGAAATATATACGGACCACAAAAGTCTCAAATATATTTTCACGCAGCCAGAACTAAATTTACGGCAACGACGCTGGTTGGAATTGGTAAAGGATTATGATGTTGGGATCCATTACCATCCAGGGAAAGCAAATATAGTGGCCGATGCCCTGAGTCGGAACCCCAGCTCCAACGGAAACTATCTGCACAGCTTGAGGCCCGAATTCCATCAAGAATTTGCCAAGCTCAACTTGATGATGGTAGCAGAAGGCACCATATCAAACTTGGAAATACGACCCAACCTTGTGGAGAAAATTAAAGAAGCTCAGCCCGGTCACCCCAGCATTGAAGGAATTAAAAGAAAGTTGAATATGGGCAAGGCCTCGAAATTCGTCATAGACAATGAAGGAATGTTATGGTACGGAGAAAGGCTATGCGTGCCAAACATAGAAGACCTTAAACAACAAATTTTAGCTGAAGCACACACCACTCCATATTCGATCCACCCTGGAGGAACCAAAATGTATAAGGATATTTAGGAAAGATTTTGGTGGCACGATATGAAGAGGGACATAGCCGCCTTCATTGCATGTTGCGACTCATGTCAATGCATAAAAGCTGAACATCAGAGACCAGCCGGATTACTGCAACCCAACAAAATACCTGAGTGGAAATGGGACGAAATAGGGATGGATTTTATTGTCGGACTACCTCGGTCACGACACGGGAATGATGCCATATGGGTCATCACTGACAGGTTGACCAAAGTGGCACACTTTATTCCAGTGAAGACAACCTACACCACTCAGAGGCTTGCCAGGATTTATCTTTCCCGCATAGTTGGTCTGCACGGTGTCCCGAAGACTATAATATCCGACAGAGGCACTCAGTTTGTCTCAAGATTTTGGGAGCATTTACAACAGGCTCTGGGAACCCAACTAGCCTTCAGTACCGCATACCATCCACAGACTGATGGACAAACTGAACGCGTAAACCAAATTTTAGAAGACATGCTGAGAGCATGTGTCCTCACATATGGAACCAGTTGGGAAGAAAGCCTGCCATACGCCGAGTTCGCGTATAACAATAGCTACCAGGCCAGCCTACAAATGGCACCATTTCAGGCTCTGTACGGACGGAGATGTCGTACCCCGTTAAATTGGTCAGAGACCGGAGACAGCCGCATCTTCGGACCAGACATGCTCAGAGAAGCCGAGGAAAAGGTCAAGCTAATCAGAGACCGACTTAAGACCGCTCAAAGTCGACAGAAGAGTTATTATGATCAGAAACATCATAGGGTCAGCTTCGAACCCGGTGAGTTCGTATACCTGAGAGTATCCCCTATGAGAGGATTGCAACGATTTAAGATTAAAGGAAAGTTAGCACCAAGATTCATTGGACCATTCTGCATAGTGGCACGAAGAGGCACTGTAGCCTACCAGCTAGACTTACCCGAGGAATTATCCGATGTCCACGACGTGTTCCATGTCTCGCAATTGAGGAAGTATGTAAGCAACCCAGAGAAACAAGTATCCCATGAAAACATTGATGTGCAGCCAGACCTCACTTATCGAGAACATCCCGTAAGAATATTAGAGGAATCTGAAAGGAGGACCCGACAGAAGACCATCAAGTTTTTCAAAGTCCAGTGGAGCAATCACACCGACAGTGAAGCAACTTGGGAAAGCGAGGATTTTCTTCGGACTGAGCATCCACACCTATTTAAGGATCAGCTGAAATCTCAGGGACGAGATTTTTCCTAAGGGGGTAGGTGTTGTGACACTCCAAAATTTTTATTTGGTTTTTATCAAAAACTTTGTGGTTTTTGAGGAGAGGCTATTTAAAATTTTTCTTTTTCAGAAAAAACCTTCCACTTAAAAACTTCCTTTGCCTTGGCAAGGATTTTATTTTTTTTCAAACTTTGGTGGTTGATCTTTTGAAAACTTCTTCTCTGTTGGTTCCCTCTCAAAATTTATTTTTGGGAGTTTAAATTATTTTTCTTTTAAAATGAAGCTCTATGAAAATTTGAGGATTTTCATATCTTGGAACCACCCTTGACTTTGCATTGTTCCCATGTGGTAAAACCCTCCAAAATCTCCCCTACACCTTGTGATCAACCTAAGTTCTCTGTCCCAACTAATCCAAACAAGTTTTGGATTTTATTCTAATTATTTTCCCTCTCAAATCAATTCTGAAAATTATTTGGAGCCTTAGTGATTTTCAAAGCAAGTACTCTTTTTCACTTGAGTTTTGACCTCACACCAACTCCCCTGGATAGTCCTTTGTACCCACAACTCAGAACCATCTTGATCCACTCCTTCTCTTTTCAAATTTTTCAAAATTCAGTCTCTGCAAGTTTGGACCAGATTTGCCAAATTTGATGAAATTCATATCTACACTACTCCAAAAATTCCACCAAAATTCAGGCAACCTATTTGAGCAATGAGAAGCCACTCCACCAAGTATCAGCTCAAGGAAAAATCCCTAGATGCCATTTTCATTCTGTCGAACACCTGAGCTACACTGTTCCTTTGCAAATTCAGTAAGTTCAGTCTTCAGTGTCGTCTTCGTCCGTCAGTTTCAGTCACGCGGCCACAGTGCCCTTGGCACGTTCCTCGCCGCCTCTTCCTCTTGTCCGAAGCTTCACATGCGTGCGTGGAGCCTACCTGGCGTCGGTAGCTCGCTGGCCCACCCTCGCCGGCGTCTTCTGCAGCGTCGGGACCTCCCGTGGCGGCCTACAGGAGACACACCACGGCAGAACGCCGTTCAGCGCCGCCCAAAGCCCCCTGGCTCTCCACGTGGCCTCATGCACACCAGCGCACGCCCGTGGCACAGCCATCGTGGCCGGCAAGCACGGGACGCGCTCTCCGCCGCCGACGGGCCCGCGCCATCCCCGTTCCGTCGAGCTTGCCCTTAACACCCAAACCCCGGCCAGTTTAGCACCAAAACGGACCCATTGAACCCCCGTGATGACGCTCGACCCCCTAACCACCCCGACCGAGCACTGCGCCACCGTAATCACTCGCCGGTGATCCTCGTTCACGGCAACCGCCTCGGACAGCCTATATAAAGGGGCCCCGAGCTCACTCTCGTGCACGCAGCATCACCACTCCTCACCAACACCCCGCCAGGCCACTAGGGGGACCTCGAGGAGGTCTTCTCCCCCAGCTCCGGCCGCCTCGCCCCGCCTCGGCCTCCAGCTCGATTCACTCTGGTGAGCCCATCTCCGGCGCCCAAACCTCGTCCGTAGCCCTCTTCCACCCCTAGCACTCTAACCCCCTCGTCAATTTGAACCTTGCAGCCCTCTCCGGCGAGCTCCATCTTCGTCCGAACCACCGTCCGCCGGAGCAGGGGCCGCCGTCGACACAGTGCTCGCCGGCGACCGCCACCACCACCAATCGATGCGGAATGGCGCCCTGAGCACGGAGGTACTCCCCGATCTCCCTGCCTCGCCGTGGATCGCCATCGGCGACCACCACGGATCTCGGGCGCCGACGAGCTTCGTCCGCCCCGTTTGAATGTTTAAACCTGACAAGTGGGACCCCACCGTCAGCCTCTCTGCTCTCTCCTCTGAATCGTTTTCTGGAAGCGCCTTCAGGCAGAATGCGTTTTCTCTTTGGGCTGGCGTAGTTTCGGCCGAAGCGTTTTCTGTTTTTATAAACTAACCCCTGGAAATCTTCTGTTTCATTACAGATGAGTCCCTGGACAAAAACCTTTATAACTTTTAAAAAGAAAAGTATTTTTGATTGATTCTTCTTCTGTTCTCTTTAAAATTTTGTCTAGTTTTTTATCAGATTTATTTGAAAAATATTTGGTATACTTTCTGTGCACTCCTTGGTATTTACGATAGCGCATATATTTTCTTTATACCGTATATACCGAAGGAGGTGACGGAGCCGCGAACTTCACCGAGCTAGGCTCCGACTACTCCGAACCAGGCAAGCATGTTTGAACTTTTGATATGATGAGTGTCTTGGCATGTTTTGCATTTAGTTAGTTTCATGGCATGTTGAGAAGCATATCGGTGAACGTTATTTTATGTGATAATGAGGTAAGTGAGTTCGATGATCCATACGTGGATGAATGTGAATATGAATGGCCATGTGTTGGCATGAGGATGGGTAAGATGGCAGTGTTGTAGCATGCCAGTCTTACGCCAGACTATGTGACTTCAGCGTCAAACCGTATCGGTCCAGTACCTCTCATTTCCTTCCATGTACTACCACATGTTTTCCGCAAGGAATATGGTTTAGTAAGTTGCAAACCGCTTTCATGGTACACACCAAAGAGGAGAGGCCGTGATGATGGTTCCATGGCCCTGGATTAAAGCCAGTCATCCGGTCAGGGGGCATGGGTGTTTCCGGTTGGGACCGAGAGGGGGGCACCCCTTAGAGCGCGCGTATATAAATTTGATCCCATGCTATTCGAGTTTGTGATCTCCCCGTCTCAAAAGTTTTTCTTGGACGATGTCTAGGGTGATTCCTAGCATCGAGAGGTATGATGGGTGTGTACTGGTTAGCTGTGTTTTCTTCCGAAATACCGTAAACGGAACTAGTCCTCCGTGACTACGGAAATCCGTTGGCTGTGGGAATAATTTTGTACAAACTCTGCAGAGTCATATATCCCTCCAAATCATCTATTCCATGTCCACATTCGTATTATCTTGTCCTAACAATGACAGTGTTGATGACAGAGACTCCGGTGTTTCGCATGAGTGATAATTCCGGTTAAATGATATTCCTGTGGATGGACTAACCCTTTTATTCTTATGAATTAAAAGTTTATTATGATTATTATTTATCTGCCCATAAAGCCCTTTCTGTGATGTCACCCCGACGTCCGACTGTGGCATTTCTTTTAAAGCCCTTTCTGTGATGTCACCCCGACGTCCGACTGTGGCATTTCTTTTAAAGCCCTTTCTGTGATGTCGCCCCGACGTCCGACTGTGGCATTTCTTTTAAAGCCCTTTCTGTGATGTCGCCCCGATGTCCGACTGTGGCATTTCTTTTAAAGCCCTTTCTATGATGTCG
>NC_057798.1:760031188-760031580 GCF_018294505.1 Triticum aestivum | reverse complement strand
ATGGACTAACCCATTTATTCTCATGAATTTAAAGTTTATTATGAGTATTATTTACTTGTGAATTAAAGCCCTTTCTGTGATGTCACCCCGACGTCCGACTGTGGCATTTGTTTTAAAGCCCTTTCTGTGATGTCGCCCTGACGTCCGACTATGGCATTTCTTTTAAAGCCCTTTCTGTGATGTCGCCCCGATGTCCGACTGTGGCATTTCTTTTAAAGCCCTTTCTGTGATGTCGCCCCGACGTCCGACTGTGGCATTTCTTTTAAAGCTCTTTCTGTGACGTTGCCCCGACGTCCGAATGTGGCATTTCTTTTTAAAGCCCTTTATGTGGTGTCGCTAAGACGCCCGACTGTGGCATCACTTCCTTATATTTATTTGTTCACCTTTCGAGG
>NC_057798.1:759884322-760031175 GCF_018294505.1 Triticum aestivum | reverse complement strand
CGTCCGACTATGGCATTTCTTTTAAAGCCCTTTCTGTGATGTCGCCCCGATGTCCGACTGTGGCATTTCTTTTAAAGCCCTTTCTGTGATGTCGCCCCGACGTCCGACTGTGGCATTTCTTTTAAAGCCCTTTCTATGACGTCGCCCCGACGTCCGACTGAGGTATTTCTTTTAAAGCCCTTTATGTGGTGTCTCTAAGATGCCCGACTGTGGCATCTTTTTCCTTATATTTATTTGTTCACCTTTCAAGGCGTCGCTTCAGACACCCGATCGGAAATTATTTATGTTCTGTTGGGATTTCAGGCGGACTACCGCCGTTTCCCTTTTAATTACCTTGTTATGATAATTTTGAATGAACATTGGTGGATATATTCATGACGCATCCATGCATGCATTTGTTATATCTTACGTCCGAACTGTCTTGCGAGTACTTTCAAAGTACTCACTGGCTTGTTGATTTGGCCAGATGCTGACGGAAGCGATTTCATGGATGAAGAGTTCGATAGCGAGTCCGACACTTAGAGGAGTCCCAGTTAGTCTCGTGCGACCCTGGATTTGGTCATTGTTTTATATCCGTTTCCGCTACCAAATAAATTCATCGAGCCTCACCTCGACGCTCGATGAGATGATAGACTTAGAGTCTTGTATTTCTCTCCCCGCTGTGTTTTTCCACCACCGCCCTATCCTCGAGTCAGTAGTATGTCTCCACACCACTGTGTCATGTCCGCCATTATGTATAATTATTGGCGTGCTTGTAATAATTTGGTTGAGCAACCGTAGTTCAACCCTGTAATATATTTTATGCTACTGGCTTATTGTATCAAGAAATTGTCTACCAGTGAGGAGAATTTCTCTCATACTGGACTCAAAAGATTGGTTTCTCAATAAATATTTTTATTGGAAAACCGGTCCTGACAGTCGGGAAGCCTAATCCCCGAAGGAAGTGAGACACGAACACCACGCTCTCACCAGGCTTGGGAGTGGGAATAACCTGCCCTTGGGCAGGCAGCCTTTGCGAAATTTCACCGGTTAGATACCGGGCGTCTCTCAGCTTTAGCACGTCTTCTTCCGTGATGGAGGAAGGCATCCACCGGCCTTGCAGGTCGGAGCCGAACATCCTTGGAGGTCCGAAGTGCCTGAATCTAGAGCTTTGGGTGTTGGAACTCGAGGCGAGGGGCGAATTCAATTGAGATTGAAAGAAAGGAGCGGGCCTTGGTCTCGTTATAAAGAGGTTGAATACCAAGATCCCTCCACGTGACCGTTCGGGACTCGCCTTCGATAGAGGAGGCGCGCCAACGGGCACGACTGGGTTACCCACACCTGTATTAATGAGAATCCCAGAATAAGGGGACACGATCTCTGCTTTGACAAGACGTGCCAAAGAAACTGCCTCGCTAAACACGCTGAGGTGGGACAGTAAAAACGATTCCAATAAAGGCTTGGCCGTGGTGTGACGTCACGCCGCAGAATACGTCAGCAGATTGAATTTGTGTAAAGATTATTCTCTCTATGGTGGTATGTGGAACTTATTTTGCAGAGCCGGACACTATCCTTGTGTTCAAAATCTTCTATGAAGTATTCGGAGGAGGAACCCGCCTTGCAATGCCGAAGACAATATGCGCGCCGGACTCGTCGTCATTGAAGCCTGGTTCAGGGGCTACTGAGGGAGTCCTGGATTAGGGGGTGTCCGGATAGCCGAACTATCACCGTTGGTCGGACTCCTGGACTATGAAGATACAAGATTGAAGACTTTGTCCCGTGTCCGGATTGGACTTTCCTTGGCGTGGAAGGCAAGCTTGGCAATACGAATATGTAGATCTCCTACCATTGTAACCGACTCTGTGTAACCCTAACCCTCTCCGGTGTCTATATAAACCGGAGGGTTTTAGTCCGTAGGACAAAACAACAATCATACCATAGGCTAGCTTCTAGGGTTTAGCCTCTTTGATCTCGTGGTAGATCTACTCTTGTACTACCCATGTCATCAATATTAATCAAGTAGGAGTAGGGTTTTACCTCCATCGAGAGGGCCCGAACCTGGGTAAAAACATCGTGTCCCTTGTCTCCTGTTACCATCCGCCTAGACGCACAGTTCGGGACCCCCTACCCGAGGTCCGCCAGTTTTGACACCGACAACGGGCGTGGGTAACCCATCCGCGCCATTGATTATGGAGCTTGGGAGATAAGCGGGTTTTACCAGGCTGTTGGGGACGCATAGCTTCGTCCGCCCATATAAGGGGATAAGGATCCACCCTTTTACCTACGCCTTCTTCCTCCTTTGCTCATCCATTTCCGCGCACTCGAGCTCCAGCGCCCAAGCCCGCACATCCCACCTCAACCTTCTCCAGTCATGTCCGGAGCAGGAGGCAAGTGCATGGCCTCCTCCATCACGGAGGGGCACATCAAAAAGTTGAGGAAAGCCGGATACTTGCACAACGACATTGCGCACCGGCTTCCAGACGAGGGGCAGCTCGTCCCCTCCCCCAGGCCCCATGAGAGGGTGGTGTTCCTCCCCCATTTCCTCCGCAGACTGGGCTTCCCACTCCACCCATTTGTCCGGGGGCTCATGTTCTACTACGGCCTGGATTTTCATGATCTGGCCCCGAACTTCATCCTCAACATCTCGGCGTTTATCGTCGTGTGCGAGGCCTTCCTCTGCATCAAGCCCCACTTCGGTTTATGGCTGAAGACCTTCAATGTCAAGCCGAAGGTAGTGGGCGGCCAGCAGGCGGAGTGCGGAGGTGACATGGTGGGAAAGATGCCCAACATTATATGGCTCGAGGGCTCCTTTGTGGAAACCATCAAAGGGTGGCAATCGGGGTGGTTCTACATCACCGAGCCACATGACCCTGAATGGGCAACGGCCCCCAAATTCCGATCTGGCATCCCCACACGGCTCACCTCCTGGAAAGAGAAGGGCCTGTCGTGGGGTAACTCGAGAGAGCTGACCGGACTCCAAACCTGCATCCAAAACCTGGTGGACAGGAAGGTTAAACTTCTCAACATATTCCGGGTCATGCTCTTCCACCGGATCCTCCCGTGTCAATGGTGGGCTTTTAATCTATGGGAATTCGACACGGCCCAGCACCAAACTTTGTCCAGGCTCTTCGACACAACGCACGAGGATGCCTGGAAGGTGCTATTCAAGGGCGCCAAGGTTCCCCCTCCCATTACCGAGGATCGCGGATTCTGCACGAAGCGCCAAGCCAGCGTAGTAAGCTTGTTTTACCCTTTATAGGATACTTGTTTTTCATAGTTTGACTCTATGCGGGATCTAAAGTCCCTTGCCTTTGACAGGATTGGCAAAAGAAGACCGGACAGATCGACTATCCGGCTCCTTTGACCGAAGGCCCATCACACGCCCGATTAACGGGCCTGCTGGTTCCGGCACCTCACGTGGTGCTAGAGAAGAAGGCCAAGAATAAGGCCACGGGAACTCGAAGGAGTTCCCGGCACCAGGTGTTGTCGGACTCATCGTCCGATGACTCCGAGGCGGACTCCTCCCGTGAAAACGAGGAGGAAAAAGAGGCCTCTCTCCCAGCAGGGGGAGAGAAGAAAAGGAAGGCTGCCCCAACTGGGGAGGCCGGAGGGTCCAAGAAGGGAAGGACCCTTCCTCCGGACTACTCCACCAACACCGATGACGGCGAAGAGGAGTGGCCACCGAGGGCTAAGCACCTGGCAAAATCATAAGTGTCCGGATACCAGAATAACTCATGGCATTTCATTTGTCACACAGAATCTCCTAACGCCGAATATAACCCTGCAGCCCGCCCAAGGATGGGCTCGACGCTTCAACGAGCGGCTCCCTGGATTCGTCGGACGTGAATAGCACCTCACTTCCGGCTGCCTCCTCTCCTCACATCGCGGATGACACCGAGGTGGGGTCCCAAAAGGTGCCCAGACAGGAGGAGGTGGACCAGGAGGTGCCGCAAGGCAACCTCCCGGACTCCAGGCACAAGGGGGATAAAACCCTAAAGGGCTCTAAGTCCGGCCCTGGGCCGGACTCCGCATCGGAACCTTCATTGGTTCCGGAGTCTGGCAGGCGGCCCCTTCGTAAGAAGGGCGAGACTGCGACACCGGTGACCTCCATCCAACCGGAGGCATCGGATAATTTTCTGGAGGCGCTTAACGGCGCCTCCATCGACGAGGAGCACCGCACTGTTATGAGTGTGGTGATCCAGAAAGTTCAGTCTGCCAAGAGCGGGCTGACTGAAGCCTGTGCCAGCCTTCTAATAGGATTTGAGGTATGTATTTAAGATATGTAAAAATATTACCGCATAGACAGTATCCCCTGATGCTCAGTTTGGTGTTCGGAAAGAAAAGCCGGACTGAGGATCTAAATAGATATACGCAGGAGTCTAACATAAAAATGTCAATATGGGAATGCAGGCCGCGCTGCTGACCTCTGCCGCACTGACTGCGGAGGTCGATGCATTGAAGCAGAGCCTCGAGCGGTGCGAGAACGAGCTCGGCCTTGCCAAGAGGCAGCTCAAGGACAAGGAAGATAGGTAGTACCTTATGTAAGTGTATATAAAAATACCTGGTTGCAAATAGTGACAGGATTAACGTGAATGTGACAGGGGCCACAACCGAGGTGGCAACCCTGAAGGAAGCGCTGTCCAGGGCCGAAGATAATGCGGCCATGGAGCACGCCGAGCGAGAGAAACAAGAGGCGCGGGTGGCGGAGGTGCGGCAAGAGCTCAATGCTCTCGTGAAAAAACACGAGAGTCTAGAGCTTGACTCAAAGACGCGAGAGTCCGAGCTTGCCTCGACACTTGAAAGTGCCAAATCTGCCAAGGCCGAAGCCCAAAACGCCCTCCAGGAGATTGAGGCGATGAAAAAGATAGCGGCGGGTAAGGCATTCTTTATGCAAAGCAAGCATGTGACAGTGAATTACGTGTTACTTACCCGAATCCGGAACCCTCCAGGAGCATTCGCAGATCTGCCCCACAGTGTGTCCGCCGCCGCCACATTCTACCGAGCCGAAGAAGGGAGCTCGACGGAGAAGGTGTTCTGGTCCCAGTATGCGGAGGCTGGACACCCGGTGCCCTTGAGCGACCAGCTGAAGCAGCTAGTCGAGCTGCATAAGGTGGTCGAACAGGCCATGAAGGGCCTTATAGGCCGGCTGTGGCCTGGGGAGGTCCTGCCTGAGAGCTACTTCGGGCTGGTGAGGCTACTGGTGGATGCCTGTCCCTGGCTTGAAGTCATCAAGCGCTCCGTCTGCATCGAAGGTGCCCGTAGGGCCCTTGCCCGTGCTAAAGTGCACTGGGGCAAGATGGACACTGAGAAGCTTGTGACGGACAGACCACCGCCGGTAAGGAGTATCGCAAGCCCGAGATGTATTATGAGGGCGTCCTGAAGGGTGCCCGCCTTATAGCGGGTGAATGCTCCAAAGATGTAATTTTTGAGTAAACTCGCATTTGTTATCCTGTACGCTGAAAACTTGTTCATATGCGCTAAGCAACGCTTGTGAATTTAAAATATTACTTTCTGTGCGGCCGTTTATTAAATTTGAGAGATGGCGAGTCGTTGGCTTCTACCCCCATGCCACGAGTGCTGGGGAGTTCGGGATAAACTTGAGCGCTCTTTTTCCCATTCTTGGGTCCTTCGAGGGAGGCGCTCAACGCCACGAACGAGGCAACCGGATTATAATGCTTGAACACTCTCACTTAGCCATAGAATTCTATAATTTTAAATTTCAGCAAAGCCCCCGGTATTCGGAAGACCGAGTTCGGGGCGCTATCCATGCCTGGGCCAGACAAAGCCGACTCCTCGCTCTAAGCGGCATAAGTCTTTAGGGGCTCGAAAACCTCTCGAAAAGCGACCGGCTCTCGCCCTATCATGACGGTCAGTTTTAGCTTTCTCCATTGAGGTGCTTAACCCAGCTCAACCGGGGCACAATCGCAGTGGTTCTCCCAGCGCTACCTTAGCCGATATAACAGAATGTAAGGTACCAAAACATGGGAGCCGGGCAAATCCAACTATTGACCCAAGACATGATTCGGAGCCGATGCATATAATGCTATAAGTTCGGGGTGCCGAACTTGTGAAAGTGTTCGGACTTATCACACCATATTTTGGGGTACTTAAGCCCCTGGTGTATTTGGCCATACCAAACTGTACGGGTGCAACATGTCATAAGTGAACATATATATAAAAAAGAAATGCAACAATAAGCAGAAGCTATGTATTGTTTATTTAGAAAGGTTGCGGTAAAAGCAGAACGATACAAATAGTGCGATAAGCAATGGACGGGACTATTTGACATGTCCCGCTCCAGGGGCGAGCTGCGGTATGATATGTGAAACAAGTATACTGCTCGTTATAGAGACCACCTGGACACTCGACTTAGCTTTCTGCTTCCCTGGCTATTGCATCGTGTGTTCGACGATTCTACTGCCGGACAGGGCTTCTTGAGAAAGGAGTCCTGAGAGTAAGAGAAAAAAGAATGACACAATCGGTAGCCCCTGGTGCGGTTGAGCCGCCTTCTGGGCCTGCCGTGGTCGTGCCCCTCCCCCTGTGCCCATGGTATTTCCAGAGCGTAATTATGTACTTGTAGTACTGGTTTCGCAATTTCGCGAGGGCTGGGGTTGGGGCCGCATTGCTACGCGTGCTCGGGACGTGCCAGGCGGTCTTGTTGTAGGTTACTCCGGGCGCGCTTGATGGTGTCCAGACGTTTAATAGCCGGACTCGAGGATTGCCTTGAGAGGCTGCTTTGTACTTCCGCCGCGAGGGCCGCCGTATGCTCCTCCGTTCGGAGGGAGTGTTCGGTGTTTTCGTTGACCGTAATGACTCCTCGAGGGCCTGGCATCTTGAGCTTGAGGTATGCGTAGTGCGGCACCGCATTGAACTTTGCAAATGCGGTTCGTCCGAGCAGTGCGTGATAGCCGCTGCGGAACGGGACTATGTCGAAGATTAACTCCTTGCTTCGGAAGTTATCCGGGGATCCGAAGACCACTTCAAGTGTAACTGAGCCTATACAGCTGGCCTCTACACCTGGTATGACGCCTTTAAAGGTCGTCTTTGTGCGTTTAATCCTTGAGGGCTCTATGCCCATTTTGCGCACTATATCCTAATAAAGCTGGTGCAGGCTGCTGCCGCCGTCCATCAGGAATCTAGTGAGGTGAAATCCGTCAACGATTGGGTCTAGAATCAATGCAGTGTATCCGCCATGGCGGATGCTAGTGGGGTGGTCCCTTAGATCGAAAGTGATCGGGCAAGAGGACCACGGATTGAACTTTGGGGCGACTGGCTCCATCGCATATACATCCCTTAGCGCATGCTTCCTCTCCCTTTTGGGTATGTGGGTTGCGTATATCATGTTCACCGTCTGCACTTGTAGGGGGAAGCCCTTCTGTCCTCTATTGTTCGGCGGCCGGGGCTCCTCCTCGTCATCGCTATGCAGCCCCTTGTCATTGTTTTCGGCATTTAACTTTCCTGCCTGCTTGAACACCAAACAATCCCTGTTGGTGTGGTTGGCTGGTTTTTCAGGGGTGTCGTGTATCTGGCACGAGCGATCGAGTATTCGGTCCAAATTGGACAGGCCCGGAGTATTTCTTTTGAATGGCTTTTTCTGCTGACCGGGTTTAGAGCCTCTGAATCCAGAATTGACTGTCGTATCCTCAGCCTTATCGTCGTTAATGCGGCGCTTATGCTTGTTGCGATGCGACCTGCCGTTGTTGTCCTTGGTATCCGAATTACTAGGGCTCTTGGTCATGTTGTTACTACGAGCTAGCCAGCTGTCCTCTCCCGTGCAAAAGCGGGTCATGAGTGTTGTGAGGGCTGCCATGGATTTCGGCTTTTCCTGTCCTAGGTGCCGGGCGAGCCACTCGTCGCGGATGTTATGTTTGAAGGCTGCAAGGGCCTCTGCATCCGGATAGTCGATGATTTGATTTTTGTTGGTTAGGAACCGTGTCCAGAATTGTCTGGCCGATTCCTCTGGCTGCTAAATTATGTGGCTTAGGTCATCGGCGTTTGGTGGTCGCACATAGGGGCCCTGGAAGTTGTCGAGGAACGCGGCTTCCAGGTCTTCCCAACAACCAATTGACTCTGCTGGCAAGCTGTTAAGCCAATGCTGAGCTGGTCCTTTAAGCTTGAGTGGGAGGTATTTGATGGCGTGTAGATCATCACCGTGGGCCATGTGGATATGAAGGAGGTAGTCCTCGATCTACACTGCGGGATCTGTTGTGCCATCGTATGATTCGATGTTTACGGGTTTGAAACCCTCGGGGATTTGATGATCCATTACTTCATCTGTGAAGCATAGTGGGTGTCCGACGCCCCTGTACTGGGCTATATCACGACGTAGCTCAAATGAGCTTTGTCTGCTGTGTTCGGCTCAGCCGGATTTGCTATATCCGGCATGACGGTTATCGTCATGTGTAGTGAGGCGCCCACGCAATCCGTAGATCGATCTTGTTTGCCTTGCCTTGTCCTCTAATATATTTCGCAGGTCTGGCGCATTTCCCCGCGCCTTGGTATTTTTTGAGCGGCGCCGGGATACGGCTTGAGTGGAGGGCCGAGAGGCCTCTCTGTCGCGGCCACGAGGTGGCCGGTCAGCCGTATCATGCGCTGGTGATGTAGCTTTGGGTGCTTCCTCCTCTAATCGGGGTAGCAGACTATGTTTTGGGTAGCTCTTGGAGGGGCGTTCGAGTTCATACTCTTCGGCCTCAAGGACTTCAGTCCATCTGTCAGCTAGCAAGTCTTGGTCAGCTCTAAGCAGTTGCTGCTTTTTCTTGAGGCTGCTTGTCATGGCCATAAGCCTGTGTTTGAAACGCTCCTGTTCGACAGGATCCTCAGGCACGACAAATTTGTCATCGTCGAGGCTTGCCTCGTCTTCGGAGGGAGGCATGTAATTATCGTCCTCTACCTCTCTATCTGCCGCTCTCTCACGAGGGCTGGTTTCTCCATCCTCCTGCGCTGAATCCTGCTGGAGGGGGTCGTCTTTGGCACTTTCCGGGGTGTTATTGTCTCCCGTGCCGGAATCACCATTTTTGCTGTGGCGGGATTTAGAGCGGCGCCGCTGACGTCGGTGCTTAGGCTATTTCTTGGAGGGATCATCCTCCATTGTTCCATCGCCATTCCCATCTTTTGGGATGTCCACCATGTATATGTTGTATGATGAGGTGGCCTTCCAGTGACCTGTAAGCGCTGGTTCTTGGTCGTCTCCTGCATCATCGTCCATACCGTCGATGTATTCGGAGTCGAAGTTGAGCATGTCGGTTAAATCATCCACAGTGGCTACGAAGTGGGTGGTGGGTGGGCTTTGAATTTCGTCATCCGCATCCCAACCTTCCTGACCATAATCCAGCCAGGGCTCTCCTGATAAAGAGAGAGACTTTAGCGAATTTAGGATGTCGCCAAAGGGTGAGTGCTGAAAGATGTCCGCGGTAGTGAACTCCATGATCGGCGCCCAATCGAATTCGATTGGCAGGGGCGCGGAAGGTTTGGAGTCCGGAGAGGAGTCCGGCACCATGGAGTCACGAGCTTCGCAAAGGACAGGGTTGGTGTTCGGCTCGATCGCCGTAGAGATAGCAGCCCCCGAGGCAGTGTCCAGCCACCCGTCCTCGATCGGCACAGTCGGCTCCGAGCTAAGGGTCGGAGCGGACACTGGTTCGGCCTCCAGGGCACTGTCCGGCGGCAGAGCTAGATCATGCCCATCGTGACAGTGCGGCGCGCTTGGCTGTGGCTCGAACCCATCGAAGATCAAGTCTCCGCGGACGTCAGCCGTATAGTTTAAACTTCCAAATCTGACCTGATGGCCAGGGGCGTAGCTGTTGATCTGCTCCAGATGGCCAAGCGAATTGGCCCGCAGTGCAAAGCCGCCGAATATGAAGATCTATCCGGGGAGAAAAGTCTCACCCTGGACCGCATCGTTGTTGACGATCAGAGGAGCCATCGGGCCTAAATATCACGACACAGAGGAACTCTCAATGAAAGCACCAATGTCGGTGTCAAAACCGGCGGATCTCGGGTAGGGGGTCCCCAACTGTGCGTCTAGGCGGATGGTAACTGGAGACAAGGGACACGATGTTTTTACCCAGGTTCGGGCCCTCTCGATGGAGGTAAAACCCTACTTCTGCTTGATTAATATTGATGATATGGGTAGTACAAGAGTAGATCTACCACGAGATCAGAGAGGCTAAACCCTAGAAGCTAGCCTATGGTATGATTGTTGTTCGTCCTACGGACTAAAACCCTCCGGTTTATATAGGCACCAAAGAGGATTAGGGTTACACAGAGTCGGTTACAATGGCAGGAGATCTACATATCCGTATCGCCAAGCTTGCCTTCCACGCCAAGGAAAGTCCCATCCGGACACGGGACGAAGTCTTTAATCTTGTATCTTCATAGTCTAGGAGTCCGGCCAAAGGTGATAGTTCGGCTATCCGGACACCCCCTAATCCAGGACTCCCTCAGACACTGTGTAGCGTGCCATTGGTATTCTAATTTACGTGTTTTGCACATACTCGAAGTACTAGTAAGGTACACGTGCATTGCACGCATCAGATTTTGCAACCAAATTATGAATAAATACCACACTATAGCATGTAAGCTCTGAGTCATATATGCGTGATGTAGCCCTTCGTTTAATTCTTATAGTTCATCTCATTCAAAATCAATTATTTTTTATAAAAAAAACTAAGAACGCGTGAATAGGAAAAACATGGGATTATAGTGGAATGTCGTCTTGAATCCTACAGGATTGTACGAGTGTTTGATTGTGCATAGAAAAAACGCAGAATTATTTCAAAGAGGTTTGAGTGGATGGGATGTTTCCCATGAAATCTAGTCCAAATGAATCATATGGAAAAATTCCTATGGTTTACAATCCTACGAATCAAACAACCAAGATAGGAAAAATTCCTAATTATTAGAATCCTCCAAAATTCCTTTGAGAATCCTTTGAATCAAAGAAGCCCTTAATCTATTTTATGATTCATGGAATTGTGCGTTGTAAAGAATAAAGTAAAAACAAATAATGGCAATTCAACTAGAAAAAAAGTTTGGGCAGTTATGATACGGAAGATTCTAGAACAAAAGAGAACCACTGTTGTTTTGAGGTTTGTGCATTATGCTTAAGTTCAACCATGGAGTCTGCTAGATTGTACATGTGGCAAAATCCGGTGGGGAGGCTAGAAGATGGTGCGAGGGGCCGAGTGGAGGGAGACTATGAAGGAATGCACAAGTGCGAGATCGATATTTAGAGAGAGGGGGCGAACACGTGCGCTGTTGCACGCAGTGGCGGAGCCATGAAAAATAAATGAGCTAGGGGGCCAAGCATTGCTAATCCTTTACGAGGAGGGTCAATTCATGAAATTAAACCTTTTTAGCAGCAATTGTGTAATGATCACATTCATATTAGCCTTGATATATAGTGATGTTAGGGGGGCAGGGCCCTTACTGCCCCCTGTCTTCGCCATTGTGCATGCGTCTGAGAGATGAAGCGGAAGGCATGGATGATGAGAGGGGGACGTTGGATATATAATTAATGTGGGTGTATTAGCTATTTATGTTAATCCTATATAGAGAGGTATAGATTGATCAATGTGGACGTGGGAAAGAAGGTGAGACCTCACTTGATATATCGATTGATCGGTTTGTGTGGAAAGATATGAAAGACCTAGCTATATACACACATACATAGAGGAACATCGATCGTTGCGCATGCACGCGTGAGAGATAAAGAATGCCCGGTATGATGGAGAGGGGGATGTGTGTGGGTGGGTGCCTTCATGGGAGACCGACCTGAAGAAAAAGATTGCATGCGTGAGATAGATAATGCCGACCGGTAGTGTGTGTGCATGCATGCACGAGAGAAAGTTAGTGGTACAATTATAAAGAGAAGACTACTGTGTGGGTGTAAAAGAATAGGTGAGGTCATAATCAATGTAAAGTTGAATTGAAATATTTGAATAAGAGATCCTGATGTTTGAAACCCATGCATGCATGAATATAACGGAGATCTGCGCTGTGTGGTTTGGAAACGAGCATGTTGTAATGTATACACATTGAACAAGGTCAGACTGATTTGAATTTGAGATACCGATGGCAGACATCATTTGCCCACGTCGCATCCGTGCATGGACACACTATTCTAATTAGAGATGATGGGCGGCTTTCGCATCACATCATCACATATCTATATCTATACCATATATATATATATATATATATATATATATATATATATAGGGAAAATGGATACTACCACCTAGTGGTAACTACCACTTAAGAATCCACCGTCGATCTTCCGTGCTTAGATCTGAGTTTTTCCTTCTTAGAATGCTACAGAATTTTAACGGGTCTAGGTTCCACGCGACCCGTTTGGTGTTATTACTAATTATACTATTAGTTTAATTGGTGGTTATCTACGGCGTACTGGTGGCCATCGCTTATCCAAGAATTTGAATGCATCTATCTATTCGTCGTTCTTATCCGGATACTAACCAAAACGGTTCTATTTTCTCGACCTACCGTTCTGCCCGGCCACACTTCCCTCAACAACTGGAGACGGCGGATTGGCGTCGTCGTCGTGACTCTCACCGGCTGGACGGCGAAGCGTCGTCATGATTATTCTTCTGCCACATCTGAGGCAGTGAAACCACGGCTGGCCGACGTCGTCCTGAGTACCACGCAAGTCAAGGTGATCATAAGCTGCATGCTTCCATGCTCCGTCGCTTTTTCTTTCAACTCTCATCTCTATTGCTTCATGTGGATCAACAGGTTACGAGCAACGGCAGGGAGTAGTGCGTTGAAGCGACACGACATGCACAAAGTTGATCGATGTTCGCCGGCGACTTGCGGGTGACTGTACAGCGACGGAGACGGCAACCAGTGTTGTTCCTGAACATGCGACATTACTCACTGCCATCAACGATGATGACGAGCCAAACCTTGCAACGTTGTCGATCGCCGTCGACGGTAGCGGCGCCCGCGTGCACGACCCATGCTCACGAACTGCTAGATCCAATAATGGTGGTTGTATGATGCATGATATTCTTTTGGACTTGAGAGAAATCTACGGTTACATTCCTACCAAAAGAACGATGTAGTTTTTGGGTCTCTCATCCACATCCACCTAGGCAATATTTGAGGATCAATCACAGACTGGAGTTCATGAATTTATCAACGAAGAAGTTTATTTTTTGATACACACGATCCATGCTCATTTTTTTCATACTACATACTACTACTTCTGTGTACAAAATACTGTATACTACATACTATATGTATACCCCATACATTTTATATAGAGATACACATATATACTACTTAAGAGTTGGTACGTAAAGCCTGCCTTGAATTTACTTGATGGAGATCGGCCAGCAGCGTACATACGCCATTTAAGATATATTCCATAATTTGTATTATACATTTGTTTGTAGTACAATATACTCCATACTTCCTTGAAAGGAAAATACTCCGTACTTTCTTTTACATACTATATACTCCCTACGTTCTAAAAATATTACTCCACTCTATATACTCCTTTGAGCGCATACTATATACTCTATACTCTCTAAAAAATGGCACCACATTCTTTTTAAACCCATTATACGCTCTTTTTACATATATTCTGTGCCACTTTCTGGATATACTCTTTTTTGGATGAATATACTACTCAATATTTAATTCAAAAAAGTTATATGGTATTTTCAGAATTAAAAAATTATATAGCCCAGTTTCAAAAGAAAATACACATATACTCTATACTATCATTTTGATATACTCCATACTACAGCTAAGAGCAGTATCTATACTTCCATACAAACTAGAATATTATGTACACTTACCAATAAAAAAGAGAGTAGTATGTACACACCATACAACAAAAAAGAGTATACTACATACACAATACAACCTTTTGGGGTACTATTTTATACGCCAAGATATTTGACGCAAAGTTTGTCAATACATACTCCATACTCCAATAATTATATGTATGTTGGAAAACTCCATACTACAAGCATACATGAGTATACTTGAAGTGTTTAAAAGTATTATATTCTTTACTATATTGTGTAGAAAATCTAGAAAAGATAATGTTCCAACGTTACCTATTTAACGAAAACAACTCTGACTAGAAAATTTCCCTCTACCTAACAAGAATAATCAGCATCTCGCTCACATCCTTATATCTCATAGACAAGTTGTTGTACGTAACCAAGATTTTCTGGACACTGGCCAATAATCTAGGAGGTAGTTGAACCAGTGGGTCGTTACCTGCCGGATTATTTTAATGTAAAAACTGAAGTTGGTGCCTATCAGATTACGTAGCACCCGTTAACCTACTTGTCGACCCGGTTGAGGGAGGGGGAGGACACGTGGAGCGCAGCTAGCTAGGTGGTAACTACAAGTGCTTGTAGATAAAATTTGTTTGTGTGCGGGTAACTTTAACTTTGAAAGATGGTCGTTGGATGAGGCGAATCTGATGGTCCAAAGATGGCGAATTTGAGCACTATTGGCCGTTGGATATCATCTAGATTCCACCAGATTTCGCCACATGTATAATCTAGAAGACTCCATGGTTGAACTTAAGCATAATGCACAAACATGAAAACACAAGCACTTCTTATTTGTTCTAGAATCTTCCATATCAGAATTGCCCAAATGTTTTTTCTACATGATTTGCCATTATTTGTTTTTACTTTATGTCTCACAACGCACAATTTCATGAATTTTAAAATAGATTAGCTTTCATATAAAAACTAGATGATTTTGAATGAAATGAACTATAAGAATTAAACGAACATCTACATCATGCATATATGACTCAAAGCTTGCATGCTATAATGTGGTATTTATTCATAATTTGGTTGCCAAATCGCATGCGTGCAATGCACGTGTACCTTACTCTACTCTAAATGGTGTTTGTGTGTGAGTTATGCGTGTTGAGGTGCAAATTGTCTTTTTTGGTACACGTTAAGCTTGTTCTTCCGAAAATTCAAGCCGCACCTTGTTATGCCAAAAATTGAAGCTAGCGTCTCTGTCTATCGTGTTGTGAAACTCCCGCCTCTTCAACCCGCGCCTTGTTAGCCAGAAATATTTAAGATATATCTTTGTCTCGTTGTGCTCCGACAACTCCCTCCATCTCAACACGCGCCTTGCTATTCCGAAATTACAACGTGCGTGAAAACTCCCACCTCCTATGAAATCCCGACACGTGAAATGCCCATGGTACCCCTGAACCGAAAGAATCGCCTCAAATCGGTGGAGGGTACTTTCGTAACTTACCCCACATTTCGGACAAGCACGTCTCTAAGCCATGGTTCCCCACTGCCATCCCATCCGCCCACCCATTCGTACACCGAGGCCGCAAAAACCCGCGACGAAACCCCACACCCTGCTCCGTCCGCCACCCAGCCGGAGCCTCTTCCCCGACGACGTCGTCCACAGCAACACCTCGACGTCCCTCATCCACCGTACTAGATGAGGATCCGTCGTCGATCTCATCATCCCTCCGGTTCAGCCACCCCGTCCTCCACCTCCAAGGAGTTGCCCCGATGTTCCCCTCGTCTTTCGCACCACCTCCATTCCCACACCGCCGTCTTCACCTGCACCACCGTAAGAGCATCATCATCACCGTTTCCTCGGATGAGGCTGCGGCCTAATCGGTGCCACCAAAGAGGTTGTACACTAATCGCCGCATTTTCTTCTTGATTCGATCTCACGGTGCTACCGGCGCTCGGTCCCGAGCCGACACGGCGCGGCTCCATCCATGGCGGCGTCGCCGGCCACTTCCTCCACGGTTTCGCTCCCTCGGCGGCGACGTCCACATCAGTAGGAGCTGCTACTGCTTTAGCTCTCGCTCGCGCTGCTGCTCTGCTCTTGCTCTCGGTCCCCTTCCTGGTCTGCTCTTGCTATTCTCTTGCTCGCGCTGCTGCTCTCGCTCTTGCTCTTGCTTGCGATGCTGCTCCGATTTGGCTACACTTCAGTCAACTGAATCGACCTTTGGGTCAGTCGATTTTCAAGGGGTGAGCTCGCCGGGGTGAAGGAAGAACCAGCCGCAGCGGGGAGGGGGGCTCGCCGGAGAGGTACCCCACTATCTATCTTAGGGTTAAGGATGGGGGCGGTGGTCGCAGGCGGTGGCGGGGCATTGGCGGGGCGGTGGCATGGGGATCGCCAGAGAAAAAGCTCGGCACGGGGGGGCCTAGAGGGATGGCCGGGGCGGCGGCGGACCAGTGGTGGGGAGTGTTTTCGGGGCGGGCGGGGCGGCGCACTGCCGGCCGCGGGCGGCAGGGGGCTGCTATTTGGCCGGTGGTGGCTGGCGGCTCAGGGGGGTGGAGGTTGAAGATGAACCGCAGGCCCTTGATTTCGTATCTAATGGCTGCAAAATCAACTGACCAGAGATGAAAAACTCAGTCGACCGACGTGTAGCCTCACCTTGCTAGTGCATTCAGTTTCGACAGCAAAATTCAGTTTCGACAGCAAAATTCAGTTTCGATAGTTAAGTTCAGTTTCGACGGTTAAGTTCAGTTTCGACAGTTAAGTTCAGAGATGAGCGGCTGATGTATTTTACATCTAGCACTATGTGGTTATGTATTTTACGTCATGTATTGGAGATGCTATTATAATTCCACTCATGTTAACATTGTTTGTTGTCTCTCGTGTCCTACTTCAGCCTCGGCGTCGTACAACTCACCGGAGCTTTTCCAACGATGAAACCCTCCATCACAGCGGAGCGGTACCTCAGGCTCCATCTCCAGACGCCTAAGATCTTCTTCCCCTCCTCCGACAGCAAAGTCAGCCGGAGCATCCTCACTGGCCAACCCAATCACGCTGAGATCGACATGGCTTCGCCAAAGAGGTTGTACACTTGTTGCATCTCTTTTTTACTCTACATGTTATATATATTGTCCATGGAGCACTCGTACTAACAGGAAATACGATTATTTTCTCCTACTATATGACATGCAGTGAGGTACCGGGCAACTTAGCTATCCGTGATGGACTCTCTTGAACGCCATCATTATTTATCTCTGCGCGTTTCAGTTGTGCATTTGTCGATGGGCCTGGGAGTTGAGCTAGTATGGCAGTGGCCTCGGTCCAAAGTAATAGAAGTATCACAAAAACATTTTTTTAGTGTAGGATTTTCCTTGCTCAAGCCTGCCTACTAGAATCGCCAGTGCTTGAAAGGAAAAGTGAATGAAAAACATAGGAATTGGAAAGTTTCCTATGGTATTACTTTTCATGAATTTGGTGCAAAGGAATGGAGCAAAGGAAAACTGTAGGATTTGTTCCTTTAGTGTCTCCTTGAAAGAAAAACCATAGGAATTCTAATTTCCACTTCTCCTCCTTTTCATATTCCTATTCATCAAGCACAAGACTAAGAGATAGCAGCATAATAGCATTATAACCGTACATTTTCTTGTGGTTTGACTTAATCTCACCATGCTTTTTTGCATCCTGTGATCTTCGAATTGTTGTGAATCAAACACCCAGATTGGCAGAAATCCTGTGTTTTGAAATTCTCTATTTTGCACGTGCATTCCTATCCTATTCCTGTCTATTTCCTATCCCTGCATTGTTAGAATCCTCAAATTCAAACAAGCCCTTACTCAATTACTTCTGTTACAGATATGTGTCAAAGAAAACCTTGTGTGGTTTGTCCTGCTCCTGCGGCGCTGTGTTCCACCCTAGCTCAGCTGCTCCAACGACGGAAGGGTTCACCACAGCAGGGATCTGCTCTCCATACTGTCTTTCGCCGCCTCAGATCTTCTTCCCTGCCGCCGGCAGCCACGACAATTGTATTACCATCATCAACTGAGCAGATGACCTTGAGGACTACACGGGTCCGCATGAGAGGTCACACTCTTCCGTGTCTGCTTACGTTATGCGTCGCTTAATATGATGACATGCTACATTATCATAGTGTTCACCTATTAGACTCCGAGTCAGGTCCAAACTAATGTTGAAACTTGAGTATTTAAATGGTTGTGGGGTACATATTGGGGCAGCAATCAGTACTATCTGTCTACTATCTGGTTAATCTCCGGTGTCTACTATGAGTTTCATGTTGGGTGCAAACAAACATTAAAGGAGCCATTATCTGTATTTTTTAACTAAAGCTATTATCTGCCTGCTATCATTATTTTTGGGTCTATCCACAGTTTGCTACCATCACTCTGGATTTGTGCATGCACTCCTTACATAATCTCACTATGTTTTATTCCTATGCATGCCAGTTATTGTACACAATGGAACTGATCATGTAGAGCAAAAGAGACGAGCCTTGCGTGGCAATAAAATTTCATGCAGACATCGTTCCATGGTGGGCGCAAAGGCAGCCCCCTCCACCCATTTCGGATCGTAATCAAGAGGAAGATAACTGTTCTGAGGGGGATTTAGAAGGAGAAGACCACTCCTATTTACCCCATGAGGTCTTCGCTCTAACTTGGCATGCTGATATTGGTAATATCATGCATATGGTGCCTTGCATTGCTTACTGTATCCATTAAAGATGTCATCTGCTTAGTTTAGACATGCTTTGTGTCAATGCCATCTGTTTAGTTTCTTTATCGTATATGTGAATCACGCAACGCCATCTTGTCTAGCCAGGCATCATATATGTGAATTTTGCAATGCCACCCTGGTTAGCCAGTCATCTTATATGTGAATTATATCATGCCATCATTTTTTTAT
Source organism: Triticum aestivum (assembly GCF_018294505.1). NCBI lineage: Eukaryota > Viridiplantae > Streptophyta > Magnoliopsida > Poales > Poaceae > Triticum > Triticum aestivum. The sequence continues at coordinate 760,012,530 of NC_057798.1, read as the reverse complement.
TATGTGTTAAATTTGTCAACAATTTTAGTACATTCAATTACTCTTCTTGTGCATCAGCCATTCGGCACAGTCATGGAAAAATCAGGAGTGGAAACCAGGTCTTTAGAGCAGACAATGCTATCTGACGAAGCGCATGTCTTGCTGATTACCGATAGCTCCTCAGAGGAGGATTCAGAGACAGATGACCAGTCATATTTTCCCCCCTGAGGTGCATGCCCTAACTTGGCAGGGTTATGTTACTCATATCGTGCGTATGGTATCTTGCATTGCTATGTCATTTGCTTAGTTTAGACATGCTTTGTGTGAATACCACTTGTTTAGTGTCTAATTACCATATATGTGAATTATGCAATGCCATCTTGTTGCAATGGATTACATATGTGAATTATGCAATGTTATCTTGTTCCAAGGCATTATGTATGTGAATTATGCAATGCCATGTTGTTTAGGCAAGCGTCATATATGTGAATTATATCATGCCGTCCTTTTTTTGTGTTTCTCATTGCTTTTGTCGACAATGTTTGTATATTCAACTGCTCTTCCTGTGCATCAGCCATTTGAATTGGTGATGGAGAAATCTGGAGTGAAAACAAGGTCTTTAGAGCAGACAATGCTACCTGCTGAAGCAGATATCTTGCCGGTTACAGATAGCTCTTCAGAGGAGGATTCAGAGGCAGATGACCAGTCCTATTATCCCCCTGAGGTGTATGCTCAAACTTGGTAGGGTTATATTACTCATATAATGCATATATTGTATTGCAATGCTTAGTTTTTACATCATATACACAATATTGAATGCCATCTCCTTAGTTGACACATCTTATATGCAATTGCCCTCTCTTCACTTCCTTAGTATATAAATCATATATTTGAATTATGTCATGCCATGATGTTTACATAGACAGCATGTATCTGAATTATGGCATGCCAACCCATTTTCTAAAGACATAATATAGTTATATCATCTCATCCTGTTTGCATAGTCATCATATTTTAAATTATGTCATTCTATCCGTGAATTATATCATGCCATCATGTTTCCATCGACGGCATGTTTATGATTTATGGCATGCCAACCACTTTAATAGACACATCATATAGTGATATCATGTCATCCTGTTTACATAGTCATCATATTTTGAAGTATGTCATTCTATCCTGTTTAGTTAGCCGTCATACATGTGAAATTGTGTCATGCTATCCTGTTTAATTAGACAACATAAATGTGAATTATTTCATGCCCTGTTTTCTTCCCTACTATCCATTGCACCTGTCTATCTTACAATGTCTGTACATTTAGTTGCTTTTCTTGTTTATCAGCCATTTCAATTGGAGGGAGTGATGGCAGTATCTGTGGGAGTAAAAACACGGTCTTCAGAAAAGATCGTGCTACCTGTCGATGCAGATAGAACCACGGTTGTACTCGCCCAAGAATCAGCCCCACCACAACTAACCCACACTCATGCAGATTGTACCCCTACCCAGTTGGACAAAGAACCAACTACACCCCTTCTAACCCCAACCCCAGCAGATATACACCCAGTTCCCGTTGACACAGCACCGTCTCCACCACAGAGCACCCAAACACGAGCAGTTAGTAAGGCAACTGCAGTGCCCAAATCACGAGGACCACCACTCCGAACCCGAAGTTAACGCTTAAAGCAGAAGAAGAATTGTTCTCAGGTCAGGTTCCGTAGCTATGGTTCATACTACTTTGCTCTTGCATCACTGTATTTACTGATACCAACCAATTTCAAATTTGAAGAATGCAATTGAAACTCCAATGGTGCAACAGGTATGTTTTAAACCTGTGTCTTCAACGTGTTAGGCTGTTTGCTGTTGTAACTTGCTCTATGTTGATTTCAGTTTCAATTGAATAAACAGTTATGTTCTCATGCCATGCACATTACAAGTGTTGTTATTGTTGTGTAGTTTCCCACACTTATATTCTATCTATGCTGCTTTGTCTTAAATAGATATGATTCGAATTGTATCTATCTTGATTTGGCAACATATACTAGAATGATATAGACCATAGAGTGACCATACTACATACATATATGTTTGTTTCATGTTGTTATCCTGTTCACCTTACTATTGAACTGGTTTACCAAAATGAGTTTCATATACTACATTGTAAACCTGAGATGTGTTTGTTTGTTTCTCTTTTAGAACGCGGATAAAATATTGGAGAAGAGTACCCTGTTATGCAATGGTAAAGGAAGTAATGCAGATAAGGTTCAAGATAGTGAGACATCCCTGTTGGTCTCCAAGAAAGCTGATAAAAACTATATTGAGGACACTGAGACAACCCCAAAGTCATGTCTTGATGTAGTGTCCAAGTTACTAGCTACCACTGCTGGCACCAGCTCTTCGAACTCGTTGTATGAATCAGTTCGGCTTCTTGAGTCTCAACTTCAAGTTGAAAGACATCAATCAGATGTTATGCGACAGGAAGCCGAAGGACTGAGGAAGTCCCTACAGAATTCAGACGCATACTTTCTGGTGCAACAGCAAGTGCTGGAGGACTTAAGTGCCAAACAAGAGAAAGTTAATAAGCTTGCTAAGCATCTTGCCAGCATTATGGCTTCCTAGGATATTGTTTCTTGAGCTCTTCTGAAGTGGTTTCAGTTCTGGACTTGTTTTGCTGTGGCGTTTATATGTTGTTGTGTTTCCTATATTTACACTGGTGGCAAACTTTGATGCCGAGTAGATGTAATATGTGTAATAGCCGTGATAGCCTAGTGTAAGTTGCTTTCTTATTTATTTCCTTGTTGTCTTGTTTATTTTTTTGCTTGTAGTCAGTGCAGTTCTTTTTCTGCGGTTTGCTAGTGGCTGCAATAACCTATTTTTTAAAACTAGGCCACAATAACCATGGGCTAATATTTACTGTAGTGACACTGGACCTACGGGCCGTAGAAACAGTGGGCCTTCTACGCGCCGTATAAACAGTGGGCCTTCTACGGGCCGTATAAACAGTGGGCCTTCTACGGGCCGCAGAAACAATGGGCCTTCTACGGGCTGTATCATCAATGGGCCTTATACGGGCAGTATGATCGATTGGACAAACATGGGCCAATAACAGGCCGCATAATGGCCGTAAACGGGCTAGAGTTGGAATCGTCCGTTCATGGGCCGACCATAACGGGCCATCGTTAATAGGCTGTATTTCATGACGCTACGAAAACGGCCCAACGTGTTAACGAACCACAAATGGGCCGACTGTAACCACAGGCTGAATTTGGCCCATAAGCAGAAAATGATAGTAACGGGCCGTAAGTAAACGAATGCTAGAAATGAGCTCAAGAATAAATGGGCTCTGAGAAGGCCAAAAGATAACATGGGCTGGAAACGGACCAACGGAATAACGGGCCCTTAATGGGTATAAAGTGATACACTGTTCATTACGGGCCAGTTTCACCACGGGCCGTTAATGGGTGTAAAGTAATACACTGTTCATTACGGGCCAGTTTCACCACGGGCCGTTAATAGGCCAAGAGTTACATAGGGCCTCATATGGGCCGAAAGACGTCATGGGCCATACATGGGCTAGAAGTGAAAATGGGCTAGAATCATATTGGGTGGTCCAGATGATGCTATTGGGCCTAATTCGGATAGGGCGTAATGGGCCTTGGGTTAGCGGGCTGTAAATGGGCTATATGCGAACAGGCCGTTAACAGGCTTTACGTGGGCCGGCCCGCCACCTTTTGACCAAGTCAAACGGGCCGGCCTTTTCACAGGAATGGGCCTTTGTTGGGCCGTGCCACGTGTTGACGTATCATAGGCGCCTTCTGTCCAATGAGTGGATGACATCTGTCCCAGCGGTGAGCCGACACGTGTTTCCTCCAGCCAATGATGATTTTACACATGGAAAATCCCCATTGGTCGGGGCTGTTAACGGGTTATCGGATCCAAAACCCGACCCGATAGCTTAACGGTGTTTCGTTATGATGGATGCCACGTGTCGGTCACCCTTGACGAAAGCACTTCTGTGATGCGCGATTTATCATCATGGAAGTGGACACTTCCGTGATGATAATTTTGGTAATGTCATGGAACACTACTACGACAGCACAGGTATGACTATCTTGATTCTGTCATAAATTTGTCATGGATGTACATGCATGACAAAAAACGCGACCTACTGTGACAAACACGTATCATCACAGAAGTGTATTTTTTTGTAGTGATACTTTCTCCTTCGCGAGGCCAAAAATTATATATATAATTACGATCATGATGAACCAGATGCATAGGATAAAACTTTTGATGAAATTCCAATTTCAATCGGTTGTTGTTCCATGATCCAATATCATCACATAGCCTAAACCATGTCAATGCCTTTCCCTTCAAAGATAAAGGGAAGACCTTCTTCTTGATAACGTCCTCGGGCATACCTGCAAGCTTAAATAATCCACATAGATTAGGGTGCATATGTTCCATCTCCTGTAAGAGGATTAGCTAGCAGTTTCTCTGTCATACCCGAAGGAATTTCAAAGTAAACATTTTCAGTAGGTTCAGTAGGTCGAGGAGCAACTCTTTGCTCTATTGGTCAGGGTGAAGATACCCCGAACAAGCCCCTCAAAGGATTATTTTCCATAGTAACAAGTGACGGTAAATTTCAGCACATTATATACATTTTTCCTTACCAAATTCCACCTACCAAATGCACTTCACTCCCCGGCAACAGTGCCAGAAAAGAGTCTTGATGACCCACAAGAATAGGGGATCTATCGTAGTCCTTTCAATAAGTAAGAGTGTCAAACCCAACAAGGAGCAGAAGGAAATGATAAGCAGTTTTCAGTAAGGTATTCTCTGCAAGCACTGAAATTATCGGTAATAGATAGTTTTGTGATATGGTAATTTGTAATGAGTAACAAGTACCAAAAGTAAACAAGGTGCAGCAAGGTGGCCCAATCCTTTTTGTAGACAAGGACAAGCCTGGAGAAACTCCTATATAAAGGAAAGCGCTCCCGGTGACACATGGAATTATCGTCAAGCTAGTTTTCATCATGCTCATATGATTCGCGTTCATTACTTTGATAATTTGATATGTGGGTGGACCATTGCTTGGGTACTGCCCTTCCTTGGACAAGCATACCACTTATGATTAACCCCTCTCGCAAGCATCCGCAACTACGAAAGAAGAATTAAGGTAAACCTAACCATAGCATGAAACATGTGGATCCAAATCAGCCCCTTACGAATCAACACATAAACTAGGGTTTTAGCTTCTGTCACTCTAGCAACCCATCATTTACTTATTACTTCCCAATGCCTTCCTCTAGGCCCAAACAATGGTGAAGTGTCATGTAGTCGACATTCACATAACACCACTAGAGGAAAGACAACATACATCTCATCAAAATAACGAACGAATACAGAATTCACATGACTACTTAAAACAAGACCTCTCCCATGTCCTCGGGAATAAACGTAACTACTCACAAATCATATTCATGTTCATAATCAGGGGGGTATTAATATTCATAAAGGATCTGAATATATGATCTTCCACCGAATAAACCAACTAGCATCAACTACAAGCAGTAATCAACACTACTAGCAACCCACAGGTACCAATCTGAGGTTTTGAGACAAAGATCGGATACCAGAGATGAACTAGGGTTTGAGAGGAGATGGTGCCGGTGAAGATGTTAATGGAGATTGACCCCCTCCCGATGAGAGGATCGATGCTGATGACGATGTTGACGATTTCCCCCTCCCGGAGGGATGTTTCCTCGGCAGAACAGCTCCGTCGGAGCCCTAGATTGGTTTCGCCAGGTTCCGCCTCGTGACGGCGGCGCTTCGTCCCGAGAGCTTCCTTATGATTTTTTCCAGGGCAAAAGACACCTTATACCAGAAGATGGGCAACGGGGGGCTACCAGCTGGCCCACGAGGCAGGGGCGCGCCTGGGGGGTAGGGCGTGCCCTCCACCCTCGTGGACGGTGGGTGCCCCCCTCTGGTGCTTTCTTCGTTTGATATTTTTTATATATTCCAAAACTGACTTTCATGGAGTTTCAGGACTCTTGGAGTTGTGTAGAATAGGTCTCTAATATTTGATCCCTTTGCAGCCCAGAATTCCAGTTGTCGGCATTCTCCCTCTTCATGTAAACCTTGTAAAATAAGAGAAAAAAGGCATAAGTATTGTGACACAATGTGTAAGAACAGCCCATAATGCAATAAATAACAATATAAAAGCATGATGCAAAAATGGACGTATCAATTGTCGATCGGCTTTGGTGTAATTGCCCACTCTTCCTTTCGGTGCGTCGATAATGCCCTCACCATCCTCGTCCACCTCGAACTCATGGTCATCAAAGTGCATGTCATTGGTTTGATACCAATGTTAATTGTTGGATCCAACACCCATAGTTGACATGTATGCACCACCATTGAGACTACAAAATATATAGAACAATGCAAATAAGCTATCTAAATGTATGCATTCAAAAAATAACAAGAAAAAACAAAGTTGGGGAAATTTTCGACCTTTGGGGCATATTGTCGAACATACTGTGTGCGTCGGCAACCGGCTCAACGAGTGAGCTCGCCGGTGCTTCGGTAGCTGCCGCGACCCATCACACGCCCTGCAAGCTTCTTAGTCGACGCCTTCGAGGTGCTGGAGCCATCCGCCGCCTTGTTCTTCTTCGCAGATGTCTTGCCATTCTTCGATCGTGTCGCATTTCGGAGCTTCGAGGGGGGGGGCACGGGGCGGCGCCGGCGCGAGACCACCCGCCACCGAAGTCATCCGCGGCGGCATGAAGAGGCCGTGCGCGAGGACGATGCTCAGAGGAGCTCCACCGGAGGCGAGGCCAACGGTCCCCACGCTAGCGTTGGCGGCGGCGGCGGTGGTGGAGGGGTCGCGGGTGTAGGATGGGGTGAGCGGGGTGCCGGCGCGTGCGTCCATCGGGTCCAGTTCGCCGGTGCCGGCGCGCGCGGGGCGAAGGTGGCGCGGACGAGAGACTGCAGTGTGAGTGCTCGTGTGTGTCGCACGCGAAAGAGGGCGCCCCAAATACACACCATGCGTTGGCGATTCGGACCACGCGCCCAACTCCATATGCCATGCGCGCGGTTATTGCGCGCTCTGGAGCCACTCTACCGGTTGCGTGCGTGCTAAAATGGCCAAATTTGTGGCATGGTGCTTGTTTAGCACGGCTGTTGGAGATTCTCTATCCAACTCATTCTCGTAACTCAAGGGTTCTCTCAGGAACATGTGATACGTCTCCAACGTATCTATAATTTTTGATTGTTCCATGCTATTATATTGCCCCTTTTGGATGTTTATGGGCTTTATTTTACACATTTATATCATTTTTGGGACTAACCTACTAACCGGAGGCCCAGCCCGTATTGCTGTTTTTTTGCCTATTTCAGTATTTCGAAGAAAAGGAATATCAAACGGAGTCCAAACGAAATGAAACCTTCGGGAGCGTAATTTTTGGAACGAACGTGATCCGTAGAGCTTGGAGTGCAAGTCAAGAAGCTCCCAAGGACCCCACGAGATAGGGGGCCGCACCCCCCCCCTTGTAGGGCACGCCCCCTATCTCGTGGGCCCCTCGGGCGGCCACCGGCGTACTTCTTCCTCCTATATATACCTACGTACCCCGAAAACATCCAGGGGCACCACGAAACACAATTTCCACCGCCGTAACCTTCTGTATCCGCGAGATCCCATCCTGGAGCCTTCGTCGGCGTTCTGCCGGAGGGGGAATCAACCAGGGAGGGCCTCTACATCAACATCCTTGCCCCTCCGATGAGTTGTGAGTAGTTTACCACAGACCTACGGGTCCATAGTTATTAGCTAGATGGCCTCTTCTCTCTTTTTAGATCTCAATACAATGTTCTCCCCCTCTCTTGTGGAGATCTATTTGATGTAATCTCTTTTTGTAGTGTGTTTGTCGGAGTAATGGGCCACGGGTAGGCTAACCCGAGCCCTAGAGCCTTTCAAGACATCGGGGCAGGCTGCGCCCCTCAAGCCGAGTCCCAGATACGACTTCACGATAAGCCGAGTCCCAGATGGCGACTCCAAGATAAGCCGAGTCCCAGATGCGACTCCAAGATAAGCCAAGTCCCAGACGGCGACTCCAAGACAAGCCGAGTCCAAGATGCGACTCCAAGATAAGCCGAGTCCAGACGGCGACTCCAAGATAAGCCGAATCCCAGACGACCACTCCAAGATAAGCCGACTCATGGCCGGCGACCTCCGGAGAAGCCGTCTATGGAGAGTCGGCCCGCGACTCCACTCTCGCCATGATAGGCGAGGCGGGTACGACCACGGCGTGGCCGTCACCTCCTGCTTACGAGGGGCCGGCATGGCTACAGTGTGCCATATCGCTGGAGATCTCCGACGTGGCGCGGCGCTGTTGCCATGCCTGCCCTGACCTCAGCCACAGTGGGCGGCGCACTGTAGCCACGATGGCCTACCTGTATGACTCAGAGACGGTGGGACCCGCCCGTCAGCGAGAGTACAGAAGACGGCGGATGCGCCCCGAAGACGGGCCCATGGGAGTCGGCCCCCCTGGAGTCGGCCGGCCCCTCCCACGGGCCCCACGCGCCATTAACCAGACGGGACGGGGAATGGCGACGGTGATCGTCCGATAGACGGCGGCACTATTGCCATGACCCCATGACCAAGCCTGCGTCATCAGAAGCACGGCTACAGTGCCGGACTCGCCGGCGGGGCCCGCTAGTCGGCGAGCCCCAGCAGTCGGCGGAGAAGACGGCGGCCTGAGAGACAGACGGCTAGGACCCGTGCCCAGCCGGATTACCATTGTACCCCCGGGGGGGTAGGCCTATATAAACCCCCTGGGGCACCCATGCAAAGGGTTCGAATCAATAAACACTAGACCAGATCATATAGGGAGGAGAGAGCTAGCCTTGCCTTCTCCTACCTCGACAATACAGCTCCAGGAGCAACCTTGTACTCACTTTGCCTTAGTGATCATGCGGAGACCCCGCAGAGCAGCAGTAGGGGTATTATCTCCCCGGAGAGCCCCGAAGCTGGGTAAGATTCGTCGGCGTGCATGTCTTCGCCTCATCCCGTTTCCTGGCACCGGCGACATTCTACTCGCTCCCACCATGATAAGCCATCCTTTGGCATATGTCGCACCCAACCCTTGACATTTGGCACCCACCGTGGGGCGAGGTGCACCATCGTCCGGAGACCTGCTCTGGACGGGAACCTTCTTCCTCCCCAACGAGCGTATCCAGCCCAGCACGCCCGATGGCGCTTGCCCCGACACGCTGCAAGGCATCGACAACGCCTGCGCAGCGAGCTGCCTCGCCGATCTTCTTGGCGAGGTTTGCATCTCTGACGAGCCTGCATCCGATGCAGGCACAGGCGGCCCCGAAAGCCTCCTCGCGGGCCTCCTTGACCATCTCCACGTCACCGGCGAGCCCGCCGTGGACTTGGAGTCCATAGGCTCCACCGACCCGATGCTGGTCGACTCCGACAGCGTGTCGCTTGACACGTTCCCCACCAATGTGGTGACCTACGACGAGCCACTCCCTCACGAGGAGAGCGGTGGAAGCGCTGTCACGGAGGTGCTCGTTAGTAGTCATGGCGAGCACTCCGGTGAGGGAGCTCACGACCCACTCGATGCGGCTCTGCGAGACCTGACAGCGCCCATTCTGGAGGACGCTGACGCCGAGACGCTAGAGGCACGCCGCCTTCAGCTCATCGGAGGCGCGAAGAAGCTGGCGAGCATGAGACGCTTGTCAGAAGCCTACCAGCATGCGATGGATCGCGCTGTGGGCAGCTCGCCAGCCCCGACTGGGCCTAGCCGCCTAGGCACGGTTCGACAACGCGGCGCGGCCATCGCCAACCTGTTCGGGGCCGATCGCCCCGTGTATGCCACGCCCACGAAGAACATCCGCGCCGCCCAGGCGGCGGCGGACAAACTAGACAACTTCGAAGGCGAAGAGCGCCGCCTGATGACCGAGCGAGTCCAGCGATTCCTCAAAGCGACAGCCGCACAGAACGAAGCCGGCTGCCGCACGGAGGCGCCGCAACGACAAAACGACGACTTACCTCCCCGCCGAGATCAAGGTGCGACGTCTCGGATGCCGACTGACGGTGTTTGCGGAAGAAAAGAGAAGGATCCGGCTGTCAGCCACAATCGGACTCGCATCACCATCGAGCGCGACCAAGACGGTAGCCCAAGAGCAGTGGAACGGCAAGGCGACTACCTGCCTCCCCCACCACGAAGAGAAAGATGAGTCTCCCTGTCGCCTGTTGAGCACCCGACTCTCGGCGACCGCCTTGGCCGTCGAGAGGGAGTCCGAGAGAACGATGCCCGCCACCGGATCGACCGACTCCACTGATCCCTGGCGCTGGAAGAAGAAGACGAGTTGGGCCCGCCCTGTTTCGGACCCCGCATCCGCGACGAGCCCTTTCCCAAAGGATTCACGCTCCCCCGAGACACGCCCAAGTACACCGGCTCCATGAAGCCAGAAGATTGGCTAGTTGACTACTCCACAGCCGTCAACATAGCAAACGGCAACAAGCATGTTGTCGTGAAGTACATTCCACTCATGCTCTAGGGCACGACCCGTACATGGTTGAACAGTTTGAAGCCCCGCAACATCAACAGCTGGGTCGACTTCACCGAGGCCTTCATCCGCAACTTCACAAGCATGTACAAGCGACCCCCCAAGCCGCGCCAGCTTTCCTTGTGTGTGCAAGGCCAAGACGAGTCGACTCGTGACTACCTCACTCGATGGGGCGAGCTTCGGAACTCCTGCGAGGGCATGCACGAGGTGCAGGATATCGAGTACTTCACCGCCAGATGCAGAGAAGGCACCCTCCTCGAGCACAGGCTCCTCTGCGACAAGCCAGAGACCCTCGACGAGTTGCTGGTCATAGCAGACAAGTATGCAACCGCCGACTCCTCCATGAAGACAGAGATTCAAGTTAGTGCGACTGGCAAAGTGGCCCCTCAAGCTCCCAGAACTCCGGCTGGAGACACCAGTCGGCGATAGCAGCAGAATGATCACAAGCGCAAGGCCCCACAGCCGACTTCCAGCAGTCGGCAGGTTGCGACAGTCGAAGACCAATAGCCTGAGCGGCAGCCTCCGACCAAGCGACAGAAAGGCGGCAAGTCCAACTGGTTGCCGGCCTTCTCTTACGAGCAGACTCTGGATGGTCCTTGCAAGTTCCACAACGGCGGGAAGCCGTCAAACCATACCACCCAGAAATGCCACTGGCTCACCAGAATCGCCAAGGGAGACGGCCTCCTTCCTCCTCCGCCTGCTAGGCCGCCGCCTCCACCGCCACCCCAGCAGCCAGCTGCTAGGCCAGTCGGCGCCGTACAAGATGAGTACCCGGAAGAGCACGGAGCCTATGTAGTGTTCACCAGTGTGGCTGATGATCGACGCAGCAGACGGCTGCAGCAGCAAGAAGTTAATGCAGTGGCATCAGATACTCCGGAGTTTATGCATTGGTCCGAGAAGCCTATCAGTTGGAGCAGAGCTGATCACCCAGAGGTGATGCCGAATCCAGGCTCCTATGCCATGGTCTTAAGCACCACCTTGGCCACAGATAGGCGGACCGCTCGCTTCTCGCGAGTGTTGATAGACGGAGGCAGTAGCATCAACATCCTATACAAGGATACCATGGAGAAATTAGGAATCAAGCAAAGACAGCTTCAGAGCAGCCGAACTGTGTTCCACGACATCGTACCTGGCCTTTCTTGCTCACCAATCGGCAAGATCCTGATAGACGTCCTCTTCGGAGACAAAGATCATTTTCGCCGAGAGCCAGTTTGGTTTGAAGTGGTGGACCTTGAAAGCCCATACCAAACATTGCTTGGCCAACCTGCTCTGGCCAAGTTTATGACGGTCCCCCACTACGCCTACCTCAAGATGAAGATGCCAAGTTCCAAGGGAATTCTGACCATAACCGGCGATTATAAGAAGTCGTCTGCTTGCGCGGCCGAGAGCAGTCGGCTGGCCGAGTCTCTGGTGATCTCTGCGGAGAGGTGGCTCCTTGATCGGGTTGTGGCGATGGCCGGCAAGCAGTCGGAGATATCGCCTGACCCCAAGGAGTCGGAAGCTGAGGGTTCGTTCAAGCCAGCCAAAGAAACAAAGAGGATACCTTTGGACCCGGAGCACCCAGAGAGGCATGCTGTCATAGGAGCGAACCTAGACAGCAAATAGGAAGGCGAGCTCGTCGATTTCCTCAGTGAGAATTGAGACATCTTCGCATGGTCCCCTAAAGACATGCCAGGTGTACCGACGGAATTCGCCGAGCACAACTTACATGTCCGATCTGATGTGAAACCCGTCAGGCAGCCCTTGTGCCGCCTGTCAGAAGAGAAGAGAAGAGTTGTTGGAGAAGAGATATCCCGACTCCTAGCAGTCGGCTTCATTATGGAGGTGTTTTTTCCAGAGTGGCTAGCAAACCCAGTCCTAGTGTTGAAAAAGAACAAGCAGTGGCGGATGTGTATTGACTACACGAGCCTCAACAAAGCTTGCCCCAAAGACCCATTTGCTTTGCCAAGAATTGATCAGGTGATAGACTCCACAGCCGGATGCGAGCTGTTGAGCTTCTTAGATGCATATTCAGGATATCACCAGATCAAGCTAAACCCGGCAGACAGACTGAAGACTGCCTTCATCACGCCGTTTGGAGCCTTCTGCTACCTGACTATGACGTTCGACTTGAGGAATGCCGGCGCCACCTTTCAGCATTGCATGCAGAAGTGTCTCCTCAAGCAACTCGGTAAGAACGCCCACGTCTACGTAGATGATGTGGTAGTGAAGACGGATAAGCGTGGAACGCTGTTGGAGGATCTCCAGGAAACCTTTGAGAATCTGCGCCGATTCCAGATCAAGCTCAACTCTGAGAAGTGCGTTTTCGGAGTACCAGCCGGCCAGCTCCTTGGCTTCCTGGTCTCTGAACGCGGCATAGAGTGCAACCCCGTAAAGATCAAAGCCATCGAGAGGATGGCAGTCCCCTGCCGACTGTTAGATGTGCAGAAGTTCACCGGCTGCCTGGTGTCCATCAGCCGATTCATCAGTCGGCTAGGCGAGAAGGCTCTCCCTTTGTACCAACTGATGAAGAAGACCACCTTTTTCGAGTGGAACCACAAGGCGGATGAAGCATTTCTCCAGCAGAAAAAGATGTTGACTACTCCCCCCGTGCTGGCGGCTCCGACTCCCAAAGAGCCTATGCTCCTGTACATTGCCACCACCAGTCGAGTAGTCAGCACAGTCATTGTAGTTGAACGCAAGGAGGAAGGCAAGGCGCTCCCTGTCCAGAGACCAGTATATTACTTGAGCGAGGTACTGTCGACCTCCAAGCAGAACTACCCCCACTACCAGAAGATGTGCTATGGCGTGCACTTTGCCACCAAGAAGTTGAAGCCTTACTTTCAAGAGCATCCAATCACTGTGGTCTGCACCGCTCCACTGGCCGAGATCATTGGAAGCCGTGATGCTTCGGGCCGAGTGGCCAAGTGGGCCATAAATCTGGCTCCCTACACCATCTACTACCAGCCCCGCACCGCCATCAAGTCACAAGCACTGGCCGACTTCCTCGTCGACTGGGCCGAGACCCAGTACCTGCCACCAGCGCCCTACTCCACCCATTGGCGGATGGATTTCGATGGCTCCAAGATGCGCACCGGTTTGGGAGTGGCGTCGTCCTCACCTCCCCTAAAGGCGACAAGCTCAAGTATGCACTGCAGATCCACTTTGCCACCTCCAACAACGTTGCCGAATACGATGCGCTCATTCATGGGCTCCGGCTCGCCAAAGAACTCGGCATCCGCCGGATCCTGTGCTACAGCGACTCCGATTTGGTGGTCCAGCAGTCGTCTAGCGACTGGGACGCCAAAGATGAAAACATGGCGAGCTACCGCTTCCTGGTGCAGCAACTCAGTGGATATTTTGAAGGGTGTGAATTCCTTCACGTGCCAAGAAATGACAACGACCAAGCAGACGCCCTGGCACGAGTCGGCTCCACCCGTCAAGCGATACCATCCGGCGTCGCCCTTCAGCGCCTCCTCAAGCCGTCTATCAAGCCTTCACCTGAATCAGACTCCATCTTTGTGCCGGCTCCCCCCGAAGAAGTCGGGTCCGACTCAAGAGCACCAGTAGACGGCACAAGAATTCTTACAGACAGCTCCAAGAATACCGCAGTCAAAGCTGGCCCGGGGACTTCAGAACCCGGCCCAGGGACTGCGACGGTCAGCCCGAAGACTCTAGAGCTCGGCTCGGGGACTGCGCCAGTCGGCTCAGGGACTGCGCCAGTTGGCCCGGGGACTTCACAGATCCAGCAAGCGGCCGCGGACTCCAGCCCGCCGCCTCCCAGCCCAGCCACCCTTGTCCAAGTCGCAATAGTGTCAATTGAAGAAATAGCAGCACCCTCATGGCCCCAGCCCATCCTCAAGTTCCTAGTAAATAGAGAGCTGCCAGCTGATGAAATCCCGGCTCGGCAAGTGCAACACCGAGAGGCAGCCTATACCATAGTCAACAGAGAGCTGGTCAGGCGCAGTGTCACTGGCGTCTACCAACGCTGTGTCGAGGCAGAACAACGCCAAGCAATTCTCAGAGACATTCATGAAGGCGAGTGCGGCCACCATGCGGCTTCAAGGGCACTCGTCGCCAAAGCCTTCCGGCACGGTTTCTTCTAGCCGACTGCCCTAGAAGAGGCCAAGGAATTAGTCCAAAACTGCAAAGGGTGCCAGATGTTCCGTTCCAAGCCGCTCCAGCCGGCTTCCACGCTCAAGACCATCCCCATCGCCTGGCCCTTTGCGGTTTGGGGCCTGGACATGGTGGGACCATTCAAGACGGCACGAGGCGGCCTAACTCATCTGCTTGTCGCGGTGGACAAGTTCACCAAGTGGATAGAAGTAAAACCCATCAAGAAGTTTAATGGTCCGACTGCAGTAACTTTCATCGCCGACATCACGACTCGGTACGGATACCACACAGCATCATCACCGACAATGGCACAAATTTTGCCAAAGGCGCCTTGGCCCGTTTCTACGCAACGCAGGGCATCCGACTGGACTTAGCGTCCGTCGCCCATCCGCAGTCAAACGGCCAGGTGGAGCGAGCAAACGGCCTCATCCTATCCGGCATCAAGCCCCGCTTGGTCGAACCACTGGAGCATTCGGCCGACTGTTGGCTTGAGGAGCTGCCAGCCGTACTCTGCAGTCTGCGCACGACTCCAAACAAGTCAACCAGCTTCACGCCTTTCTTCCTCGTCTACGGTGCCGAAGCCGTCATCCCGACGGACATAGAGTTCGACTCCCCGCGAGTCAACATGTACACCGAGGAGGAAGCAGAAGAAGCACGTCAAGACGGTGTCGATCTGCTGGAAGAGGGCTGGCTGCTAGCGCTCAGCCGGTCCGGCATCTACCAGCAGAGCCTGCGCCGGTACTACAACAGGAAGGTCAGGCAAGATCTTTCCAAGAAGGCGACCTTGTGCTCCGACTGATCCAGCGGACAGCCGGCCAGCACAAGCTGTCGGCACCTTGGAAAGGCCCCTTCATTATCAGCAAAGTGCTGGGCAACGACTCCCACTACCTGATTGACGCTCAGAAGCCCCGAGCACGCAAGAGAGACGACTCCGGCAAAGAGTCGGAACGGCCATGGAATGCAAACCTCCTTCAAAGATTTTATAGCTGATTCAGTATGTATCACGCTACCCCTTTGTATTAAAATACCAAGACTACGGGCCCCCCCGAGACGAGCTCGGGGACTGCCCCTTTTGATTATTCGTATGATAAGAATTATGCCTTCGAGTATGCCACTTCTTGCTACGCCGCTTGGCGCCAAGTTCGACTAGTCGGCCCGGGGACTCGCCGTCTGGCGCAATGAAATGTTTCCTAAAGTCGGACAAGTAGTGTGCGGCGCCTAAGCCGTCTCCTGCTAGAAGCCGCAGCTCGCAGAGCGACTGTTCGGTAGGAAGGAGTAAGGATGAATGGGCGTCCACACAAAAAATGGCTAAGGACCTAAAACATTAACATAGCTTAAGCCGGCTTCCAGCCCCTTTTCACAAAAACCGACTCGCGAGTAGTCGGCTTGCCGCTTTCTATCCAACTTGTTAAAAAGACTCCAATGAATGGCAAGTACTTGCTTTCCCCAAAGTTGCCAGGCATTTGGTCCAGCGGAAGTCCGCGGAGCGGTTGTCTGGCTGACAAAGCGGCGGCTAGGGGAAGGCGGCAAAGGAAAAAGCCAAAGTAGCAATGAGCAAGGAAAGATAGAACTCGGATTAATATTTACATGGCATAGGCCCTTGGCCGAATCTTCAAACATAAGTTCAGAATACACCCTGCGGGTGGAATTGTGCAAAATTAAAAAGTTCTTCAAAGACTTTCTAGAACAGATAAAATAAAGCCAGAAGGCAGCCTAGGGAGCGGCAGACGGGTTCGAAGGGTCGGAGGAGACCGCGGTGTCAGGCGCCGGGGCGGCCGGCTGGGCAGTCTCGGCTTGATCGCCTCCAGCGGCGACTGGCCCGGTCGGACGCAGCTCGTTGCTGGAGGCACGGTCGAGCTGAGGCTGGTCGCCCGCTCCGTCTTCTGGCACCTCTGTCTCGCCTTCGTCCTCCGCCTCGCCTTCCTCCTTGGTGCTGGAGTCAATCACCTCCGCCGAGTCCTCGCCATAGTCCGGGTTCATCCCGAACCACTCTGGCGGCACCTCCTCGCTGCCTGCAGCCCGCTCAGGGACGAAGACAATGGTGTCCGTGTAGTCGGCGATCGCCGACGCACGCTCGACAAGGGCGCCCTCCACAGCCGCCAGCTCGGCATGGGCCTCTGACCGGAACGCGGCCAGACGGTCCAGGTCCAGCCCCGGATACCACGCCTTGACGAATTCCAAGGCCCAGCGCGCTCCGGCTCGGGCCGAGGAACCCTTCCAAGCTTCAAGACGGCTTGCTGCGACCTCCAGCCAGTCGGCAGTCCGACTGGCGATGCGCAGAGCCGGCATGTCTGGCCACAGAGCGGTAACTGCCTGGGCGCCGGCATGCTGAAGCCGGCGCATCAGCCGATGGGCCGGATGAAGACGGGCCTCGACGCTCAGAAGCTGCTCGTCGACGGTCAGGGGGGCGTTCGCGGCGATCTCCGCGCCGTTTGCCCTCCGTGCCTCGCGATCAGCCTCGATGTCCTGAGTGACTGCCCGCGAGTGGCCAGGGAAGAAGTCTGCCAAGACAAAAAAGAAGCAAGTCGAAAAATCAAAAGTCAGCCCGACCTACAGTCGGAAGTTCGAAGAAAGAAAGGAAGAAAAGAAACTCACCATCAACGATGTCCTCGATCTCATGGAAGCCGGAGGTCAGCATCGCCTCCTTGTCAGTCCAGGAGGAGCGCTCGCTCTCGAA
This sequence comes from Triticum aestivum, assembly GCF_018294505.1. Taxonomy (NCBI): domain Eukaryota; kingdom Viridiplantae; phylum Streptophyta; class Magnoliopsida; order Poales; family Poaceae; genus Triticum; species Triticum aestivum. The sequence continues at coordinate 759,995,204 of NC_057798.1, read as the reverse complement.
CTCGGCCAAGAGAGCAGCCTCCTTCTTCTCGGCCTCGTCCTGCGCCTTCTTGAGCAGCTCTTTCTGCTCGGCCAGCTGCGCAGCCAGCAGGTCGCGCTCCGTAGCAAGCTTATTGCACTCCTCCCCCTTGACGCGCAAGGCTGTGTTGACTTCACCCAGCTGCTCCTGAAGAGCGGTGTTGGCCCCTAAAGAACAAAGAAAGAGACGTTAAAGTCGTCAAGGAAAGAAGGTCGCTGGGAAGATCCGGCCCGACTGCTCAGCATTCGGCCCGAATCTCGGGGACTACAGCCCGCGGGTTTGCCAGCGCGCCCCCGCGAAGAAGAAAAAAACTCACTCCGGCTCTCCGTCAAGTCGGCAGTCTGCTTGCTCAACTCCTTGACATTGCGGTTGAAGGCAGTGGCACGGAGGTTGTGATACTCCTATAATGAACATTTCAGACAAAGATAAATACTTGGAACTCGCCAGAGGGAGTTCTGAACCGCCTGCTCAGCAGCCGGCCCGAAACTCGGGGACTACACCCAGTGGGTGCGCTAGCGCGCCCCCACAGAGAAGAACAAGGAAAACAAGAATCAAAAATCAAAACATACTCAGACGGCCGTCCGCGATGCCAGATGCGCCCTGGTGCAGTTCTGGAGGGCGTCGCCTTCGGCCCGCAGCTTCGCCTGGATGTCCAGAAGCGCCTGGTTCAGCGGGCCCGTGCCGCCTCCGCGCACCCACCCAATGGGCGCGGTGCTCGTCGCCTCGGCGTCTGGGATGGCCGAGCTAGCGGCACCGACCTCCAAGGGCCGCGGTGCCAAAGTCGCCTTCTCAAGACGGCGGCACGCTGGCGAGGCGACTTGAAGGAGCAGCGTCGCCACAGCCTCGTCTTCAGTCGGCGGCACCGACGGGCCCTCCGGCTGTTTTCCACACACGCTCCTAGACAGCGGCGGAGGCGGCGGTGGCAGCACAAGCGTATCTGACATGGAGGCCTCGCCACTTTCCTTCCCCGCGATGGGGTTCTCGGCGCCGGCTTCTCCAGTCTGCCCCGTGAACTCCGGAGGCGGCGGTGCGGAAGACAGCGGGAGGATGAGCAACGCCAATTGGCGACGCGCGGCCTCCTCAGCTCGCCGTCTCGTTGCAATGGCGGCTTGAGCCTCTTCTAGCTTATTCTGGGCGGAGGCCGCCGCCTTCTCAGCCTCCGCCTTCTCCAGGCGGTCGGCCTCCTCCTCGTCGCACTTCTCCCGCGTGTTTCGCTCCATCGCTTCCCGGAGGACGGCGGCAGGGTCAACCCACCGAGTATTGGCGGGCGTCTCTGCCGACCCCATGACGGAGGGGACGGCGACCCTCTCAAGGGAAAGGGATGCCCTGAAGAAAGAAGGGAAGTGTAAAAGAGAAACTCGGACAAGATTTACCCAAAGAAAAAAGACAAAGGTGGAGACACTTACGCAGAAACCAGCGGCGGCCTCTTCACTTCCTTACGGAAGCGATTGGCCTTCACGGCCGCCTCCTCCCGCTTGGTCGTGGCGGCCGCCCCCTTGAACTTCTTCGACTTGCCGCCAGGCGCGCTCGGCCCGGCGTGGCGCCTCTTCGCGCCGCCTTGGCCGGCCAGGCCGGCGGAGGAACCCGCGCCCGATGGGCTGACCCTTGGCTGGTGGCGCGGGACGACTTCCCCTTCGGCGTCATCTTCAAGCCAGTCGGTGAAGGTGGCCAAGGGCCTGAGGCCGCTTCCCTCTCCTCCTCCGCCGCCTTCAGCGTCGGCCTCCATCGCCGCCGCCCCCAAGTCGGGCTCGTCGACGTCGCTCTCCGCTCGGTCGGGGACGAACTCGCGGGGCGGTCTTGCACGCCGGCTGCGGGCTGAATAAGGGGGTTCTAGTTCAGAAGAAACCAATGAAAATCAGAAGTCGGATTCGGCTATAAAGAAGACAAAGCAATAAAGAGATGCGACTTACCACCGGAGGGGGGTTGGCCCGCGAGTACGGCTCCTTGCCGAACTGCCAGTCCTCCCCGAGCTCGCAGTTCGCGATGTGGTTCACCATGTTTGCCACCTCAGCGCAGGGCATTTCCCTGGTGCACATCCGACTCGGGTCCCGGTGGTCGCTCATCTGACTGATCAGATGAGACCGGCCTTGGAGCGGGAGGACTCGGCGTGCCACGAAGGCGGCCAGCAAGTTGGCCCCAACCATGCCCTCCGACTGTGTCAGAACTCGGAGCCGAGCCACGGCGGCGGCTCCGGCAGGAGTTAGCGTCTTGACTCGATGAGACCAGCTGGGGAGCCTCCCAACCGGTGCGCCGGCTTCATAAGGCGGCAGATTGACCCAGTCGCCGTCGGTGGCGACGTTCTTCATGTAGAAGTACGACCGCTGCCACATCTTCACCGACTTGATCAGCGAGATGGATGGGAATGGATTGTCGACCGTCGATCGCCGCATCGCAATGAAGGCACCGCATTGAGCCGGCACGCCGGCGACGTGCGTGCCGAGCTTGGATGAGAAAAATTCTCCCCACAGCTCGATGGTGGGGAGAACGCCGAGAAAGCCTCCGCACAGGGTGGCGAAGGCGGACAGCAGCACCACCGTGTTTGGAGTGAGGTTGTGCGGCTGGAGCCCGTGAAACTCCAAGAAGGAGCGGAAGAAACCGCTCGCCGGCAGCCCAAGGCCGCGCATAAGGTGCAAGCGGAAGATGACCCGCTCGCCCTCCTCCGGCGCTGGCGATATCTCCCTCGCCGGCGCAGCACGGGCTCGCACGAGGTGTACACCGGGGAGGCAGTGCGTCTTACGGAGGAACTCGATGAGGTCGTCGTCTACCTCCGAGCCGTCCCACACGCCGGAGCGCACGGCCGAAGCCGCGGCGGTGGAGGAAGAGCTCATCGCTGTTGGTGCGGTGTGGTTCTACTTGCCGGTGGCAAGAAGAAGGAGAGGAGGCAAGAGGAGGCGGGGAGCGGGGAAGATGGGCACGCGTGCTTTGCCGCTCCACTCCCCCCGCCTACTTATAGCCTTGAAGGCTGAGAAGTCGATGGGGCGGGCGTGGGATTAACTGCGCGCGGGACCCCACGCCCCCCCCCCCCACGATCTGCCCCACGAAGTTACTGCGCGCAGTAATGACGTGGGAAGCCTAACCGTTCGCACGGCCGCAGCGGATCCGTTCACGTGCCGAGGCGCGGTAGTGGTGGGCCCCGCCTGACGGCCCGTCCCGTCACGCGCGTGGGCAAGCAGACTGTCCTCGCCGCATGGTGCCGCGCGATAGGACCGCGGCAGGCGGCCGCGGGGAAGCGTATCAGGCATGCCGCCTGGTCTCCCGCCACGACTTTTCAACCCTTTATGGAGCAAGACGGCCCTCTGTGGATCTGACTTCGAATAGTCAGCCCGGAGGAAGACGGCAAGCGAAGCCCAGATTCCACCACCAGAAGAATGAAACCGTTGAGGCCCCACAACGTATCACTTTTGGAGCCTCACCAGCTTCGAGGACTACTGTCGGAGTAATGGGCCACGGGTAGGCTAACCCGAGCCCCAGAGCCTTTCAAGACATCGGGGCAGGCTACGCCCCTCAAGCTGAGTCCCAGATGCGACTCCAAGATAAGCCGAGTCCCAGATGGCGACTCCAAGATAAGCCCAGTCCCAGATGCGACTCCAAGATAAGTCGAGTCCCAGACGGCAACTCCAAGAGAAGCTGAGTCCCAGATGCGACTCCAAGATAAGCCGAGTCCCAGAGGGCGACTCCAAGATAAGCCGAGTCCCAGACGACGACTCCAAGATAAGCCGACTCATGGCCGGCGACCTCCGGAGAAGCCGGCTATAGAGAGTCGGCCTGCGACTCCACTCTCTCCACAATAGGTGAGGCGGGTACGACCACGACATGGCCGTCACCTCCTGCTTACGAGGGCCCGGCATGGCTACAGTGTGCCATATCGCTGGAGATCTCCAGCGTGGCGCGGCACTGTTGCCATGCCTGCCCTGACCTCAGCCATAGTGGGCGGCGCACTGTGGCCACGACGGCCTACCTGTACGACTCAGAGACGGCGGGACCCGCCCGTCAGCGAGAGTACAGAAGACGGCGGATGCGCCCCGAAGACGGACCCATGGGAGTCGGCCCCCCTAGAGTCAGCCGGGCCCTCCCATGGGCCCCACGCGCCATTAACCAGACAGGACGGGGAATGGCGACAGTGATCATTCGATAGACGGCGGCACTCTTGCCATGACCCCATGACCAAGCCTGCGTCATCAGAAGCACGGCTACAGTGTCGGACTCGCCGGTGGGCCCCAGCAGTCGCTGGGACCCGTGCCTAGTCGGATTACCATTGTACCCCTGGGGGGGTAGGCCTATATAAACCCCCCGGGGCACCCATGCAAAGGGTTCGAATCCATAAACACTAGACCAGATCATATAGGGAGGAGAGAGCTAGCCTTGCCTTCTCCTACCTCCAGAATACAGCTCCAGGAGCAACCTTGTACTCACTTTGCCTTAGTGATCATGCGGAGACCCCGCAGAGCAGGAGTAGGGGTATTATCTCCCCGGAGAGCCCCGAAGTTGGGTAAGATTCGCCGGCGTGCATGTCTTCGCCTCATCCCGTTTCCTGGCACCGGCGACGTTCTACTCGCTCCCACCATGATAAGCCATCCTTTGGCATATGTCGCACCAAACCCCCGACAGTGTTTGTCGAGATCAGATGAATTGTGGGTTTATGATCAAGTTTATCTATGAATAATAATTGAATCTTCTCTGAATTCTTTGATGTATGATTGAGTTATCTTTGCAAGTCTCTTCGAATTATCAGTTTGGTTTGGCCTACTAGATTGATCTTTCTTGCCATGGGAGAAGTGCTTAGCTTTGGGTTCAATCTTGCGGTGTTCTTACCCAGTGAAAGAAAGGGTTGCAAGACACGTATTGTATTGTTGCCATCAAGGATAACAAGATGGGATTTATATCATATTGCATGAGTTTATCCGTCTACATCATGTCATCTTGCTTAATGTGTTACTCTGTTCTTATGAACTTAATACTCTAGATGCAGGCAGGAGTCGGTCGATGTGTGGAGTAATAGTAGTAGATGCAGGCAGGAGTTGGTCTACTTGTTACGGACGTGATGCCTATATACATGATCATGCCTAGATAATCTCATAGCTATGCGCTTTTCTATCAATTGCTCGACAGTAATTTGTTCACCCACCATAATACTTATGCTATTTCGAGAGAAGCCTCTAGTGAAACCTATGGCCCCCGGGTCTATCTCCTATCATATTTGCTTCCAATCTACTTTTATTTGCATCTTTACTTTTTGCATCTATATTATAAAACACCAAAAATATATCATTACTATCTTTATTAGATCTCACTTTCGTAAGTGGCCATGAAGGGATTGACAACCCCTTTATTGCGTTGGTGGCGAGTTCTCAGTTTGTTTGTGTAGGTGCGTGGGACTTTTGAGGAGCCTCCTACTGGATTGATACCTTGGTTCTCAAAACTGAGGGAAATACTTACGCTACACTTGCTCCATCACCCTCTCCTCTTCGGGAAAAACCAACGCTATCTCAAGATGTAGCAAGAAGGATTTCTGGCGCCGTTGCCACGGAGGTCTTCGCTCAAGTCAAGACATCCAAGTACCCATCGCAAACCCATCTCCCTCGCATTTACATTATTTGCCTCTCGTTTTCCTCTCCCCCACTTCACCCTTGCCGTTTTATTCGCCCTCCCTTTCCCAATCTCCTCCTTTCTTTTTCGCTTGCCTTCTCTTGTGTGCTTGTTTGCTTGTTTGACCTTATGGCCGCACCTAAGGGTCCTGACCACCTTATCAGAAGGATGGATGAGATTGATTCAAATATTAGAAGCTTTATGAATTTGTAATTTGAGCATAATAATTTCTTTAGAAAAGAGCTTAAGGAACAAAAAAGTTTTTTGGGGTTTATGAACAAAGAGCTTGATGATATGAATAAAGAATTCTATGGTGTTAACGCTCAAATTCCCGGCTTGAAAATGCTATAGCCAAAATTTCTGACAAGCAAGCCACCTTAGTCAATAAGATGGCCGCTAAACCAGAAAAATTACATGAAAATAATGATGAGGATCTTAAAGTTATTGATGCGTCTCCGATTAGATCTATGTTTTGCAATATGAATTTTGATGATTATGGGACTGATGATGAATCAACTTTGCCTAGAAGGCGTCCCAAGAATTCTTAGTCTTTAGATCTTGATGCTAAATTTGGTAAAAGTGAAATTGGAGAATCCTCAACTTCTAATAATATTGAACCCACTATCTCGGATTTCAAGGAATTTTACTATGATAATTGCTCTTTAAAAGGTTGTATTTCCTTGTTGCAATCTGTTGTTAATTCTCCTCATGCTTATAGTCAAAACAAAGCTTTTACCAAACATATTGTTGATGCCTTTGATGCAATCTTATGATGAAAAACTTAATTTGGAAGTTTCTATACCTAGAAAACTTAATGATGAGTGCGAACCTACAATAAAGATTAGAATTAAAGATTATGAGTGTTTTGCTTTGTGTGATTTGGGTGCTAGTGTTTCCACGATTCCGAATACTTTATGTGATATTCTAGGCTTCCATGATCTTGATGATTACTCTTTAAATTTGCACCTTGCGGATTCCACCATTAAAAAGCCTATGGGGAGGATCAATGAGGTTCTTATTGTTGCAAATAGAAATTTGGTACCCGTAGATTTTATCGTTCTTGATATAGATTGCAATCTTTCTTGCCCTATTATCCTTGGTAGACCTTTCCTTAGAACGATTGGTGCGATTATTGATATGAAGGAAGGGAACATTAGATTCCAATTTCCCTTAAAGAAAGGCATGGAGCACTTTCCAAGAAAGAAAGTCAAATTACCATATGAATCCATGATGCGTGCTACTAATGAATTTAGTGCCAAAGATGGCACTCGTTAGATCTACCTTTGCTTTTATGCCTAGCTAGGGGCGTTAAACGATAGTGCTAGTTGGGAGGCAACCCAATTTTATTTATGTTTTTTTTCTTTTGCTCCTGTTTAGGAATAAATCTTGCATCTACTCTCTGTTTAGATGTGTTTTTATCTTTTAATTAGTGTTTATGCCAAGTAGAACCTATAGGATAAACTATGATGATAGTTGATTTGATTCTGCTGAAAAACAGAAACTTTGCGCTCACGAGAAAAAATTCAATAAATCACAGAAATGTGCTTTTGCATTTATTCCTTTTGCTTCTGATAAATAACATATTGTCCAGTATGTCCTATTTTGATCGGATTTTTAGAGTTCCAGAAGTTTGCGTTAGTTACAGATTGCTACAGAATATTCTGTTTTTGACAGATTCTGTTTTTCGCGTGTTGTTTGCTTATTTTGATGCATCTATGGCTAGTAAAATAGTTTATAAACCATAGAGAAGTTGGAATACAGTAGGTTTAACATCAAAATAAATAAAGAATGAGTTCATTGCAGTAACTTATGTGGTGGTTTTGTTTTCTTTCACTAACGAAGCTTATAAGATTTCCTGTTGAGTTTTGTGTTGTGAAGTTTTAAAGTTTTGGGTAAAGCTTTTATGGACTATGTATTGGGGAACGTAGTAATTTCAAAAAAAATTCTACGCACACGCAAGATCATGGTGATGGCATAGCAACGAGAGGGGAGAGTGTTGTCCACGTACCCTCGTAGACCGTAAGCGGAAGCGTTATGACAACGCAGTTGATGTAGTCGTATGTCTTCACGATCCGACCGATCCAAGTACCGAACGTACGGCACCTCCGAGTTCAGCACACGTTCAGCTCGATGACGATCCCCGGACTCCGATCCAGCAAAGTGTCGGGGATGAGTTCCGTCAGCACGACGGCGTGGTGACGATGATGATGCTCTACCGGCGCAGGGCTTCGCCTAAACTCCGCGATGATATGACCGAGGTGAAATATGGTGGAGGGGGGCACCGCACACGGCTAAGGAACGATCCGTAGATCAACTTGTGTTTATGGGGTGCCCCCTGCCCCCGTATATAAAGGAGTGGAGGAGTGGGAGGGCCGGCCCTCTCTATGGCGCGCCCTAGGGGAGTCCTACTCCCACCGGGAGTAGGATTCCCCCTTTCCTAGTAGAACTAGGAGCCCTTCTATGTAGTAGGAGTAGGAGAGAAGGAAAGGCAAGAGAGAAGGGAAGGAAGGAGGGGGTGCAGCCCCTCCCCCTAGTCCAGTTCGGACTAGGCCTTGGGGGGCGCGCAGCCTGCCCTAGGCAGCCCCTCTCTCTTTCCTGTATGGCCCAATAAGGCCCAATACTTCTCCCGGCGAATTCCCGTAACTCTCCGGTACTCCGAAAAATACCCGAATCACTCGGAACCTTTCCGAAGTCCGAATATAGTCGTCCAATATATCGATCTTTACGTCTCGACCATTTCAAGACTCCTCGTCATGTCCCCGATCTCATCCGGGACTCCGAACTCCTTCGGTACATCAAAACTCATAAACTCATAATATAACTGTCATCGAAACCTTAAGCGTGCGGACCCTACGGGTTGGAGAACTATGTAGACATGACCTAGAACTATTCTCGGTCAATAACCAATAGCAGAACCTGGATGCTCATATTGGATCCTACATATTCTACGAAGATCTTTATCGGTCAAACCGCATAACAACATACGTTGTTCCCTTTGTCATCGGTATGTTACTTGCCCAAGATTCGATCGTCAGTATCTCAATACCTAGTTCAATCTCGTTACCGGCAAGTCTCTTTACTCGTTCCGTAATACATCATCCCACAACTAAGTCATTAGTTGCAATGCTTGCAAGGCTTAAGTGATGTGTATTACCGAGAGGGCCCAGAGATACCTCTCCGACAATCGGAGTGACAAAACCTAATCTCGAAATACGCCAACCCAACATGTACCTTTGGAGACACCTGTAGTACTCCTTTATAATCACCCAGTTACGTTGTGACGTTTGGTAGCACCCAAAGTGTTCCTCCGGTAAACGGGAGTTGCATAATCTCATAGTTACAGGAACATGTATAAGTCATGAAGAAAGCAATAGCAACATACTAAACGATCAAGTGCTAGGCTAACAGAATGGGTCATGTCAATCACATCATTCTCCTAATGATGTGATCCCATTAATCAAATGACAACTCATGTCTATGGTTAGGAAAGTTAACCATCTTTGATTAATGAGCTAGTCAAGTAAAGGCATACTAGTGACACTATGTTTGTCTATGTATTCACACATGTATTATGTTTCCGGTTAATACAATTCTAGCATGAATAATAAACATTTATCATGATATAAGGAAATAAATAATAACTTTATTATTGCCTCTAGGGCATATTTCCTTCAGTTTCCTACTTGCACTAGAGTCAATAATCTAGTTCACATCGCCATGTGATTTAACACCAATATTCATATCTGTATATGATTAACACCCATAGTTCACATCGTCATGTGACCAACACCCAAAGGGTTTACTAGAGTCAATAATCTAGTTCGCATTGCTATGTGATTAACACCCAAAGAGTACTAAGGTGTAATCATGTTTTGCTCATGAGAGAAGCTTAGTCAATGGGTCTGTCACATTCAGAGCCGTATGTATTTTGCAAATATTCTATGTCTACAATGCTCTGCACGGAGCTACTCTAGCTAATTGCTCCCACTTTCAATATGTATCCAGATTAAGACTTAAAGTCATCTGGACCAGTGCCAAAATTTACATCGACGTAACCCTTTACGACGAACCTTTTTGTCACCTCCATAATCGAGAAATATATCCTTATTCCACTAAGGATAATTTTGACCAATGTCCAGTGATCTACTCTTAGATCAAAATTGTATTCCTTTGCAAAACTCAGAGCAAGGTATACAATATGTCTTGTTCACAGCATAGCATACTTTATAGAACCTATGACTGAGGCATAGGGAATGACTTTTCATTCTCTTTCTAATTTTTGCCATGGTCGGGTCTTGAGTCTTACTCAACTTCACACCTTGCAACACAGGCAAGAACTCCTTCTTTGACTGTTCCATTTTGAACTATTTCAAAAATTTATCAAGGTATGTACTCATTGAAAAATCTTATCAAGCGGTTTGATCTATCAATATAGATCTTGATGCTCAATGTGTAAGCAGCTTCACCGAGGTCTTTCTTTGAAAAACTCTTATTCAAGTATCCTTTCATGCTATCCAGAATTTCTATATCATTTCCAATCAACAATATGTCATCCACATATAATATTAGAAATGCTACAGAGCTCCCACTCACTTTCTTGTAAATACAGGCCTTTCCAAAAGTCTGTATAAAACCATATGCTTTGATCAACTCATCAAAGCGTATATTCCAACTCCGAGATGCTTGCACAAGTCCATTGATGGATCGCTAGAGCTTGCACATTTTGTTAGCACCTTTCGGATCGACAAAAACTTCTGGTTGTATCATATACAACTCTCCTTTAAGAAAACCATTAAGGAATGCAGTTTTGACATCCATTTGCCAGATTTCATAAAATGTGGCAATTGCTAACATGATTCAGACAGACTTAAGCATCGATACGAGTGAGAAAATCTAATCGTATTCAACATCTTGAACTTGTCGAAAACCTTTCGCAACAAGTCGAGCTGAGTAGATAGTAACACTACTATCAGTGTCCGTCTTCCTCTTGAAGATCCATTTATTTAACATGGCTTGCTGATCATCGAGCAAGTCAATCAAAGTCCATACTTTGTTCTCATACATGGATCATATCTCAGATTTTATGGCCTCAAGCCATTTCGCAGAATCTGGGCTCATCATCGCTTCCTCATAGTTCGTAGGTTCATCATGGTCAAGTAACATGACTTCCAAAATAGGATTACCGTACCACTCTGCTGCGGATCTTATTCTGTTAGACCTACGAGGTTTTTGTAGTAACTTGATCTGAAGTTTCATGATCATCATCATTAGCTTCCTCACTAATTGGTGTAGGAATCACTAGAACTGATTTCTGTGATTAACTACTTTCCAATTTGGGAGAAGGTACAAATTACCTCATCAAGCTCTTACTTTCCTCCCACTCACTTCTTTCGAGAGAAACTCCTTCTCTAGAAAGGATCCATTCTTAGCAACAAATGTTTTGCCTTTTGATCTGTGATAGAAGGAGTACCCAACAGTTTCCATTGGGTATTCTATGAAGATGCACTTCTTCGATTTGGGTTCGAGCTTATCAGGTTGAAAACCTTTTTCCTATAAGGATCGCAACTCCAAACTTTAAGAAACGACAGCTTAGGTTTACTGTTAAACCATAGTTCATACGGTGTCGTCTCAACGGATTTAGATGGTGCCCTATTAAACGTGAATGCAACTGTCTCTAATGCATAACCCCAAAACGATAGTGGTAAACCGGTAAGAGACATCATAGATCGCACCATATCCGATAAAGTGCGGTTACGATGTTCGGACACACCATAACATTGTGGTGTTCCAGGTGGCATGAGCTGTGAAACTATTCCACATTGTTTTAATTGAAGACCAAACTCGTAACTCAAATATTCGTCTCCGCGATCTGATCGTAGAAACTTTATTTTCTTGTTACGATTATTTTACACTTCACTCTGAAATTCTTTGAACATTTCAAATGTTTCAGACTTGTGTTTCATCAAGTAGATATACCCATATCTGCTCAAATCATCTTGTGAAGGTCAGAAAATAACGATACTTGCCACGAGCATCAACACTCATTGGATCACATACATCGGTATGTATTATTTCCAACAAGTCAGTAGCTCGTTCCATTGTTCTGAAGAACGGAGTTTTAGTCATCTTGCCCATACGGCATGGTTCGCAAGCATCAAATGATTCATAACCAAGTGATTCCAAAAATCCATCTTTATGGAGTTTCTTCATGCGCTTTACACCGATATGACCCAAACGGCAGTGCCACAAATAACTTGCACTATCATTATTAACTTTGCATCTTTTGGCATCAATATTATGAATATGTGTATCACTACGATCGAGATCCAACAAACTATTTTCATTGGGTGTATGACCATTAAAGGTTTTATTCATGTAAACAGAACAATAATTATTCTCTGACTTTAAATGAATAACCGTATTGCAATAAACATGATCAAATCATATTCATGCTCAACGCAAACGCTAAATAACATTTATTTAGGTTTAACACTAATCCCGAAAGTATAGGGAGTGTGCGATGATGATCATATCAATCTTGGAACTACTTCCAACACTCATCGTCACTTCCCCTTCAACTAGTCTCTGTTTATTTTGTAACTCCTGTTTCGAGTTACTAATCTTAGCAACCGAACAAGTATCAAATACTCAAGGGCTACTATAAACACTAGTAAGGCACATATCAATAACCTGTATATCAAATATACCCTTGTTCACTTTGCCATCCTTCTTATCCACCAAATGTTCAGCGCATTTCCGCTTCCAGTGACCATTTCCTTTGCAGTGTAACCACTCAGTTTCAGGCTTTGGTCCAGCTTTGGTCTTCTTCACGGGAGTGACAACTTGTTTGCCATTCTACTTGAAGTTTCCCTTTCTTTCCCTTTGCCCTTTTCTTGAAACTAGTGGTCTTGTCAATCATCAACACTTGATGTTCTTTCTTGATTTCTACTTTCGTTGATTTCAACATCACGAAGAGATCGGGAATCATTTTCGTCATCCTTTGCATACTATAGTTCATCACAAAGTTCAACTAACTTGGTGATGGTGACTAGAGAACTCTGTCAATCACTATCTTATCTGGCAGATTAACACCCACTTGATTCAAGCGATTGTAGTACCCAGACAATCTGAGCACTTGCTCACTAGTTGAGCGATTCTCCTCCATCCTTTAGCTATAGAACTTGTTGGAGACTTCATATCTCTCAACTCGGGTATTTGCTTGAAATATTAACTTCAATTCCTGGAACATCTCATATGGTCCATGACGTTCAAAACGTCTTTGAAGTCCCGATTCTAAGCCGTTAAGCATGGTGCACTAAACTATCAAGTAGTCATCATATTGAGCTAGCCAAACGTTCATAACATCTGCATCTGCTCCTGCAATAGGTTTGTCACCTAGCGGTGCATCAAGGACATAATTCTTTTGTGCAGCAATGAGGATAAACCTCAGATCACGGATCCAATCCGCATCATTGCTACTAACATTTTTCAACACAATTTTCTCTGGGAACATATCAAAATAAACATATGAAAGCAACAACGCAAGCTATTGATCTGCAAAATACTACCAGGACTAAGTTCATGATAAATTTAAGTTCAATTAATCATATTACTTAAGAACTTCCACTTAGAAAGACATCCCTCTAATCCTCTAAGTGATCACGTGATCCAAATCAACTAAACCATAACCGATCATCACGTGAAATGGAGTAGCTTTCAATGGTGAGCATCATTATGTTGATCATATCTACTATATGATAGATGCTCGACCTTTCGGTCTCTGTGTTCCGAGGCCATATCTGCATATGCTAGGCTCGTCAAGTTTAACCTGAGTATTCCGCGTGTGCAAAACTGGCTTGCACCCGTTGTAGATGGACGTAGAGCTTATCACACCCGATCATCACGTGGTGTCTGGGCACGATGAACTTTGGCAACGGTGCATACTCAGGGAGAACACTTCTTGATAATTTTTTAATGAGAGATCATCTTAAAATGCTACCGTCAATCAAAGCAAGATAAGATGCATAAAGGATAAACATCACATGCAATCAATATAAGTGATATGATATGGCCATCATCATCTTGTGCTTGTGATCTCCATCTCCGAAGCACCGTCGTGATAACCATCGTCACCGGCGCGACACCTTGATCTCCATCGTAGCATCGTTGTCGTTTACGCCATCTATTACTTCTACGACTATCGCTACCGCTTAGTGATAAAGTAAAGCAATTACAGGGCGTTTGCATTTCATACAATAAAGTGACAACCATATGGCTCCTGCCAGTTGCCGATAACTTCAATTACAAAACATGATCATCTCATACAATAAAATATAGCATCACGTCTTGACCATATCACATCACAACATGCCCTGCAAAAACAAGTTAGACATCCTCTACTTTATTGTTGCAAGTTTTACGTGGCTGCTACGGGCTTAGCAAGAACCGTTCTTACCTACGCATCAAAACCACAACGATAGTTCGTCAAGTTAGTGTTGTTTTAAGCTTCGCAAGGACCGGGCGTAGCCACACTCGATTCAGCTAAACTGAGAGAGACAAACACCCTCCAGCCACCTTTATGCACGAGTGCTCGTAACGGTGAAACCAGTCTCGCGTAAGCGTACGCGTAATGCCGGTCCGGGCCGCTTCATCTCACAATACCGCCGAACCAAAGTATGACATGCGGGTAAGCAGTATGACTTGTATCGCCCACAACTCACTTGTGTTCTACTCGTGCATATGACATCTACGCATAAAACCAGGCTCGGATACCACTGTTGGGGAATGTAGTAATTTCAAAAAAAATCCTACGCACACGCAAGATCATGGTGATGGCATAGCAACGAGAGGGGAGAGTGTTGTCCATGTACCCTCGTAGACCGTAAGCGGAAGCATTATGACAACGCGGTTGATGTAGTCGTACGTCTTCACGATCCGACCGATCCAAGTACCGAACGTACGGCACCTCCGAGTTCAGCACACGTTCAGCTCGATGACGATTCCCAGACTCCGATCCAGCAAAGTGTCGGGGATGAGTTCCATCAGCACGACGGCGTGGTGACGATGATGATGCTCTACCGGCGCAGGGCTTCGCCTAAACTCTGCGACGATATGACCGAGGTGGAATATGGTGGAGGGGGGCACCGCACACGGCTAAGGAACGATCCGTAGATCAACTTGTGTTTATGGGGTGCCCCCTACCCCCGTATATAAAGGAGTGGAGGAGGGGGAGGGCCGGCCCTCTCTATGGCGCGCCCTAGGGGACTCCTACTCCCACCGGGAGTAGGATTCCCCCTTTCCTAGTAGAACTAGGAGCCCTTCCATGTAGTAGGAGTAGGAGAGAAGGAAAGGCAAGAGAGAAGGGAAGGAAGGAGGGGGCGCAGCCCCTCCCCCTAGTCCAATTCGGACTAGGCCTTGGGGGGCGCGCGGCCTGCCCTAGGCGGCCCCTCTCTCTTTCCCGTATGGCCCAATAAGGCCCAATACTTCTCCCGGCGAATTCCCGTAACTCTCCGGTACTCCGAAAAATACCCGAATCACTCGGAACCTTTCCGAAGTCCGAATATAGTCGTCCAATATATCGATCTTTACGTCTCAACCATTTCGAGACTCCTCGTCATGTCCCCGATCTCATCCGGGACTCCGAACTCCTTCGGTACATCAAAACTCATAAACTCATAATATAACTGTCATCGAAACCTTAAGCGTGCGGACCCTATGGGTTCGAGAACTATGTAGACATGACCTAGAACTATTCTCGGTCAATAACCAATAGCGGAACCTGGATGCTCAGGCCCCTACATATTCTACGAAGATCTTTATCGGTCAAACCGCATAACAACATACGTTGTTCCCTTTGTCATCGGTATGTTATTTGCCCGAGATTCGATTGTCGGTATCTCAATACCTAGTTCAATCTCGTTACCGGCAAGTCTCTTTACTCGTTCCGTAATACATCATCCCACAACTAACTCATTAGTTGCAATGCTTGCAAGGCTTAAGTGATGTGTATTACCGAGAGGGCCCAGAGATACCTCTCCGACAATCAGAGTGACAAAACCTAATCTCAAAATACGCCAACCCAACATGTACCTTTGGAGACACCTGTAGTACTCCTTTATAATCACCCAGTTACGTTGTGACGTTTGGTAGCACCCAAAGTGTTCCTCCGGTAAACGGGAGTTGCATAATCTCATAGTTACAGGAACATGTATAAGTCATGAAGAAAGCAATAGCAACATACTAAACGATCAAGTGCTAGGCTAACGGAATGGGTCATGTCAATCACATTATTCTCCTAATGATGTGATCTGATTAATCAAATGACAACTCATGTCTATGGTTAGGAAACTTAACCATCTTTGATTAACGAGCTAGTCAAGTAAAGGCATACTAGTGACACTATGTTTGTCTATGTATTCACACATGTATTATGTTTCCGGTTAATACAATTCTAGCATGAATAATAAACATTTATCATGATATAAGGAAATAAATAATAACTTTATTATTGCCTCTAGGGCATATTTCCTTCACTATGGAATAAGGAGTGGCAAGAGCCTAAGCTTGGGGATGCCCATAGCACCCCAAGATATTCAAGGATAGCCAAAATCCTAAGCTTGGGGATGCCCCGGGAAGGCATCCCCTCTTTCGTCTTCGTTCATTGGTAACTTTACTTGGAGCTTTATTGTTATTTGCTACATGATATGTGTTTTGCTTGGAGGGTCGTGTATTATATTAGTATTTTATTTTTAGTTTACCACAATCATCCTTGTTGTACACACCTTTTGGGAGAAGCCTATTTGATTAGAATTTGCTAGAATAATCTATGTGCTTCACTTATATCTTTTGAGCTTGATAGTTTTTGCTCTAGTGCTTCACTTATATCTTTTAGAGCACGGTGGTGTCTTAATTTTGAAGAAATTTCTAGTCTCTTATGCTTCACTTATATTATTTTGAGAGTCTTTTAGAACAGCATGGTATTTGCTATGGTTACAAAGTGGGTCCTAGAATGATGAGCATCCAAGTTGGGTATAATAAAAACTATCATAGAAAAAAGAATTGGATGATATGATCAACTTGATGCTTGATAATTGTTTTGAGATATAATGGTAGTAATGTTAGGGTCATGCTAGTGGGTAATTATGAAATTGAGAAATACTTTTGTTGAAGTTGGCAAGTCCCATAACATGCACGTATGGTAAAAGTTGTGTGACAAATTTGTTGCATGAGGTACTTTTTGATTGTCTTCCTTATGAGGTACTTTATGAGTGGCAGTCGGGGACGACTGATGGTCTTTTCCTACCAATCTATCCCTCTTGGGGCATGCGTAGTAGTACTTTGCTTCGAGGGCGAAGTAGATTTTTGCAATAAGTACATGAGTTCTTTTTTTGACTAATGTGAGTCCGTGGACATATGCACACTCACCCTTTTACTTTGCTAGACTTTTATTACCACGCAACTTTCGCCGGTATCATGAACCCTTTATTTACCTTTCTCAAAACAGACACCATACCTACCTATTATGGCATTTCCATAGCAATTCCGAGATATATTGCCATGCAACTTTCCACCGTTCCGTTTATTATGACACATTCCATCATTGTCATATTGCTCTTTTGCATGATCATGTAGTTGACATCGTATTTGTGGCAAGGCCACCTTCATAATTTTCATACATGTCACTCTTGATTCATTGCATATCCCGGTACACCGCCGAAGGCATTCATATAGAGTCATATCTTGTTCTAGCTTTGAGTTGTAATTCTTGAGTTGTAAATCCATATAAGTGTGATGATCTTCATTATTAGAGCATTGTCCTAGTGAGGAAAGGATGATGAAGGCTATGATTCCCCCACAAGTCGGGATGAGACTTCGGACTTTACAAAAAGAAAAAAATGAGAAAAAAAAAGAAAGAGAGGCTAAAAGAAAAAAAAGGCCAAAGAAAAAAAATAAAAAAAAAGAAGAAGAAAGAAAAAATAATAAAATGAGAGAAAAATAGAGAAGGGACAATGCTACTATCTCTTTTTCCACACTTGTGCTTCAAAGTAGCACCATGATCTTCATGATAGAGAGTCTCCTATGTTGTCACTTTCATATACTAAGTGGGAATTTTTCATTATAGAACTTGGCTTGTATATTCCAATGATGGGCTTCCTCAAAATGCCCTAGGTCTTCGTGAGCAAGCAAGTTGGATGCACACCCAGTTAGTTTCTTTTGTTGAGTTTTCATATATTTATAGCTCTAGTGCATCCGTTGCATGGCAATCCCTACTCACTCACATTGATATCTATTAATGGGCATCTCTTTATAGCCCGTTAATACGCCTAGTTGATGTGAGACTATCTTCTCCCTCTTTTTGTCCTCGCAACCACCATATACCACCATAGTGCTATGTCCATGGCTTGCGCTCATGTATTGCATAAGAGTTGAAAAAGTTGAAGCGCGTTAAAAAGTATGAAACAATTGCTCGGCTCGTAATCGGGGTTGTGCATGATGGGAGTATTTTGTGTAATGAAAATGAAGCATGGCCTAACTATATGATTTTGTAGGGATAAGCTTTCTTTGGCTATGCTATTTTGATAGGACATAATTATTTGTTAGTATGCTTTCAAGCATTATTATTTTTATATTTTATAAGCTTTTATTTTTGAATCATTTGGATCTGAACATTCATGACACATTAAAGAAAAATACATTGAGAATTATGCTAGGTAGCATTCCACATCAAAAATTTCTTTTTTATCATTTACCTACTCGAGGACGAGCAGGAATTAAGCTTGGGATGCTTGATACGTCTCCAACGTATCTATAATTTTTGATTGTTCCATGCTATTATATGTTGGGGAACGTAGTAATTTCAAAAAATTTCCTACGCACACGCAAGATCGTGGTGATGCATAGCAACGAGAGGGGAGAGTGTGTCCACGTACCCTCGTAGACCGAAAGCGGAAGCGTTAGAACAACGCGGTTGATGTAGTCGTACGTCTTCACGGCTCGACCGATCAAGCACCAAAACTACGGCACCTCCGAGTTCTAGCACACGTTCAGCTCGATGACGATCCCCGGACTCCGATCCAGCACGGTGTCGGGGAAGAGTTCCGTCAGCACAACAGCATGGTGACGATCTTGATGTTCTACTGTCGCAGGGCTTCGCGTAAGCACCGCTACAATATTATCGAGGACTATGGTGGAGGGGGGCACCGTACACGGCTAAGAGATCAAGAGATCAATTGTTGTTGTGTCTCTGGGGTGCCCCCTTGCCCCGTATATAAAGGAGCAAGGGGGGAGGCGGCCGGCCTAGGGAGGAGGCGCATGGGAGTAGGACTCCTCTTTTCCTTGTTGGAGTAGGAGAGAAGGAAAGAGGGGGAGAGGGAGAAGGAAAAGGGGGCTTCTCCCCTTGTACAATTCGGACCAGAGGGGGGGCGCAGGCCTCCTTCATTTTGGCCTCTCTTCTCTATTCCCGTATGGCCCAATAAGGCTCATATACTCCCCGGCGAATTCCCGTAACTCTCCGGTACTCCGAAAAATACCCGAATCACTCGGAACCTTTCCGAAGTCCGAATATAGTCCTCCAATATATCGATCTTTACGTCTCGACCATTTTGAGACTTCTCGTCATGTCCCCGATCTCATCTGGGACTCCGAACTCCTTCGGTACATCAAAACACATAAACTCATAATATAACTGTCATCGAAACCTTAAGCGTGTGGACCCTACGGGTTCGAGAACAATGTAGACATGACCGAAACACATTTCCGGTCAATAACCAATAGCGGAACCTGGATGCTCATATTGGCTCCCACATATTCTATGAAGATCTTTATCGGTCAAACCGCATAACAACATACGTTGTTCCCTTTGTCATCGGTATGTTACTTGTCCGAGATTCGATGTCGGTATCTCAATACCTATTTCAATCTCATTACCGACAAGTCTCTTTACTCATTATGTAATGCATCATCCCGCAACTAACTCATTAGTCACATTGCTTGCAAGGCTTATAGTGATGTGCATTACCGAGAGGGCCCAGAGATATCTCTTCGAAAATCGGAGTGACAAAACCTAATCTCGAAATACGCCAACTCAACATGTACCTTTGGAGACACTTGTAGAGCTCCTTTATAATCACCCAGTTACGTTGTGACGTTTGGTAGCACACAAAGTGTTCCTCCAATAAACGGGAGTTGCATAATCTCATAGTTGTAGGAACATGTATAAGTCATGAAGAAAGCAATAGCAACATACTAAACGATCAAGTGCTAAGCTAATGGAATGGGTCAAGTCAATCACATCATTCTCCTAATAATGTGATCCCGTTAATCAAATGACAACTCATGTCTATGGTCAGGAAACACAACCATCTTTGATCAACGAGCTAGTCAAGTAGAGGCATACTAGTGACACTATGTTTGTCTATGTACTCACACATGTATTATGTTTCCGGTTAATACATTTCTATCATGAATAATAAACATTTATCATGAAATAAGGAAATAAATAATAACTTTACTATTGCCTCTAGGGCATATTTCCTTCAGTCTCTCACTTGCACTAGAGTCAATAATCTAGTTCAGATCGCCATGTGATTTAACACCAATATTCATATCTGTATATGATTAACACCCATAGTTCACATCGTCATGTGACCAACACCCAAAGGGTTTACTAGAGTCAATAATCTAGTTCACATAGTTATGTGATTAACACCCAAAGAGTACTGAGGTGTGATCATGTTTTGCTCGTGAGTGAAGCTTAGTCAACGGGTATGTCACATTTAGAGCCGTATGTATTTTGAAAATATTCTATGTCTACAATGCTCTGCACGGAGCTACTCTAGCTAATTGCTCCCACTTTCAATATGTATCCAGATTGAGACTTAGAGTCATCTCGATTGGTGTAAAAGCTTGCATCGTTGTAACTTTTTACGATGAGCTCTTTTATCACTTCCATTATCGAGAAATATTTCCTTAGGCCTCACTAAGGATATTCTTGACCGCTGTCAAGTGATCTACTCTTAGATCAAAATTGCACTCCCTTGCCAAACTTGGAGCAAGTTATACAATAGGTCTGGTACACAGCATAGCATACTTTATAGAACCTATGACTGAGGCATAGGAATGACTTTTCATTCTCTTTCTATTTTCTGCCGTGGTCGGGCTTTGAGTTTTACTCAACTTCACACCTTGCAACACAGGCAAGAATTCCTTCTTTGAATGTTCTTTTTTGAACTACTTCAAAATATTATCAAGGTATGTACTCATTGAAAAATCTTATCAAGCGTCTTGATATATCTCTATAGATCTTGATGCTCAATGTGTAGGCAGCTTCACCGAGGTATTTCTTTGAAAAACTCTTATTCAAGTATCCTTTTATGCTATCCAGAATTTCTATATCATTTCGAATTAACAATATGTCATCTACATATAGTTTTAGAAATGTTACAGAGCTCCCACTCACTTTCTTGTAAATACAGGCTTCTCCAAAAGTCTATATAAAACCATATGCTTTGATCAACTCATCAAAGCGTATATTCCAACTCCGAGATGCTTGCACTAGTCCATAGATGGATCGCTGGAGCTTGCACAATTTGTTAAGCACCTTTAGGATTGATAAAACCTTCTGGTTGCATCATATACAACTCTTCTTTAATAAATCCATTAAGGAATGTAGTTTTGACATCCTTTTGCCAGATTTCATAAAATGTGGCAATTGCTAACATGATTCGGACAGACTTTAAGAATCGATATGAGTGAGAAAAAACTCATCGTACTCAACATCTTGAACTTTGTCAAAAACCTTTTTCGACAAATCTAGCTTCATAGATAGTAACACTGCTATCAACGTCCGTCTTCCTCTTGAAGATCCATTTATTTTCTATGGCTTGCCGATCATCGGGCAAGTTAATCAAAGTCCACACTTTGTTCTCATATATGGATCCCATCTCAGATTCATGGCCTTCAAGCCATTTCGCGGAATCTGGGCTCATCATCGCTTCCTCATAGTTCGTAGGTTCATCATGGTCTAGTAACATGACTTCCAGAATAGGATTACCGTACCACTCTGGTGTAGATCTTACTCTGGTTGACCAACGAGGTTTGGTAGTAACTTGATCTGAAGTTTCATGATCAATATCATTAGCTTCCTCACTAATTGGTGTAGGAATCAATGGAACTGATTTCTGTGATGAACTACTTTCCAATTCGGGAGAAGGTACAAATTACCTTATCGAGCTCTACTTTCCTCCCACTCACTTCTTTCGAGAGAAACTCCTTCTCTAGAAAGGATCCATTCTTATCAACGAATGTTTTGCCTTCGGATCTGTGATAGAAGGTGTACCGAATAGTTACCTTTGGGTATTCTATGAAGACGCACTTCTCCGATTTGGGTTCGAGCTTATCAGGTTGAAACTTTTTCACATAAGCATCGCAGTCCCAAACTTTAAGAAACGATAACTTTGGTTTCTTGCCAAACCACAGTTCATAAGGCGTCGTCTCAACGGATTTCGATGGTGCCCTTTTTAAAGTGAATGCAGCTGTCTCTAATGCATAACCACAAAACGATAGTTGTAAATCAGTAAGAGACATCATAGATTGTACTATATCCAATAAAGTACGGTTATGACGTTTGGACACACCATTATGTTGTGGTGTTCCATGTGGCGTGAGCTGTGAAACTATTCCACATTGTTTTATATGAAGGCCAAACTCGTAACTCAAATATTCTACTCCACGATCAGATCGTAGAAACTTTATTTTCTTGTTATGATGATTCTCCACTTCACTCTGAAATTCTTTGAACTTTTCAAATGTTTCAGACTTGTGTTTCATTAAGTAGATATACCCATATCTGCTCAAATCATCTGTGAAGGTCAGAAAATAATGATACTTGCCACGAGCATCAACACTCATTGGATTGCATACATCGGTATGTATTATTTCCAATAAGTCAGTAGCTCGTTCCATTGTTTCGGAGAACGGAGTTTTAGTCATCTTGCCCAAAAGGCACGGTTCACAAGCATCAAATGATTCATAACCAAGTGATTCCGAAAATCCATCTTTATGGAGTTTCTTCGTGCGCTTTACACATATATGACTCAAACGGCAGTGCCACAAATATGTGCACTATCATTATCAACTTTGCATCTTTTGGCATCAATATTATGAATATGTGTATCACTATGATCAAGATTCAATAAACCATCAACATTGGGTGTATGACCATAGAATGTTTTATTCATGTAAATAGAATAACAATTTATTCTCTATCTTAGATGAATAATTGTATCGCAATAAACATGATCTAATCATATTTATGCTTAACGCAAACACCAAATAACATTTATTTAGGTTCAACACTAATCTCGAAAATATAGGGAGTGTACGATGATGATCATATCAATTTTGGAACCACTTCCAACATACATCGTTACTTCACCCTCAACTAGTCTATGTTTATTTTGTAACTCCTATTTCGAGTTACTAATCTTAGCAACCGAACAAGTATCAAATACTCAGGGGCTACTATAAACACTAGTAAGGCACACATCAATAACCTGTATATCAAATATACCCTTGTTCACTTTGCCATCCTTCTTATCCACCAAATATTCAGGGCATTTCCGCTTCCAGTGACCATTTCCTTTGCAGTGTAAGCATTCAATTTCAGGCTTTGGTCCAGCTTTGGTCTTCTTCACGGGAGTGACAACTTGTTTGCCATTCTACTTGAAGTTTCCCTTTCTTTCCCTTTGCCCTTTTCTTGAAACTAGTGATCTTGTCAATCATCAACACTTGATGCTCTTTCTTGATTTCTACCTTCGTCGATATCAACATCACGAAGAGCTCGAGAATCGCTTCCGTCATCCCTTGCATACTATAGTTCATCGCGAAGTTCTAGTAACTTAGTGATGGTGACTAGAGAATTCTATCAATCACTATCTTATTTGGAAGATTAACTCCCACTTGATTCAAGCGATTGAAGTACCCAGACAATCTGAGCACATGCTCACTAGTTGAGTGATTCTCCTCCATCTTTTAGCTATAGAACTTGTTGGAGACTTCATATCTCTCAACTCGGGTATTTGCTGGAAATATTAACTTCAACTCCTGGAACATCTCATATGGTCCATGACGTTCAAAATGTCTTTGAAGTCCGGATTCTAAGCCCTTAAGCATGGTGCACTAAACTATCAAGTAGTCATCATATTGAGCTAGCCAAGCGTTCATAATGTCTGCATCTGCTCCTGCAATAGGTCTGTCACCTAGCGGTGCATTAAGGACATAATTCTTCTGTGCAGCAATGAGGATAAACCTCAGATCACGGATCCAATTCGCATCATTGCTACTAACATCTTTCAACACAATTTTTTCTAGGAACATATCAAAATAAACATATGAAAGCAACAACGCAAGCTATTGATCTACAACATAATTTGCAAAATACTACCAGGACTAAGTTCATGATAAATTTAAGTTCAATTAATCATATTACTTTAAGAACTCCCACTTAGACAGACATCTCTCTAGTCATCTAAGTGATCACGTGATACAAATCAACTAAACCATGTCCGATCATCACGTGAGATGGAGTAGTTTCAATGGTGAACATCATTATGTTGATCATATCTACTATATGATTCACGTTCGACCTTTCGGTCTCCGTGTTCCGAGGCCATATCTATATATGCTAGGCTCGTCAAGTTTAACCTGAGTATTCCGCGTGTGCAACTGTTTTGCACCCGTTGTATTTGAACGTAGAGCCTATCACACCCGATCATAACGTGGTGTCTCAGCACGAAGAACTTTCGCAATGGTGCATACTCAGGGAGAACACTTCTTGATAATTAGTGAGAGATCATCTTAAAATGCTACCGTCAATCAAAGCAAGATAAGATGCATAAAGGATAAACATCACATGCAGTCAATATAAGTGATATAATATGGCCATCATCATCTTCTGCTTGTGATCTCCATCTCTGAAGCACCGTCATGATCACCATCGTCACCGGCATGATACCTTGATCTCCATCATAGCATCATTGTCGATTACGCCATCTATTGCTTCTACGACTATCGCTACCGCTTAGTGATAAAGTAAAGCAATTACAGGGCGTTTGCATTTCATACAATAAAGCGACAACCATATTGCTCCTGCCAGTTGCCGATAGCTTCGGTTACAAAACATGATTATCTCATACAATAAAATATAGCATCACGTCTTGACCATATCACATCACAACATGCCCTGCAAAAACAAGTTAGACATCCTCTACTTTGTTGTTGCAAATTTTACGTGGCTGCTATGGGCTGAGCAAGAACTGTTCTTACCTACGCATCAAAACCACAAAGATAGTTTGTCAAGTTGGTGTTGTTTTAACCTTCGCAAGGACCGGGCGTAGCCACACTCGGTTCAACTAAAGTGAGAGAGACAGACACCCGCCGGTCACCTTTAAGCAACTAGTGCTCGTGGCGGTGAAACCAGTCTCGCGTAAGCGTACGCGTAATGTCGGTCCGGGCCGCTTCATCTCACAATACCGCTGAACCAAAGTATGACATGCTGGTAAGCAGTATGACTTATATCGCCCACAACTCACTTGTGTTCTACTCGTGCATATGACATCTATGCATAAAACCAGGCTCGGATGCCACTGTTGGGGAACGTAGTAATTTCAAAAAAATTCCTACGCACACGCAAGATCATGGTGATGCATAGCAACGAGAGGGGAGAGTGTGTCCACATACCCTCGTAGACTGAAAGCGGAAGCGTTAGAACAACGCGGTTGATGTAGTCGTACGTCTTCACGGCTCGACCGATCAAGCACCGAAACTACGGCACCTCCGAGTTCTAGCACACGTTCAGCTCGATGACGATCCCCGGACTCCGATCCAGCAGGGTGTCGGGGAAGAGTTCCGTCATCACAACGGCATGGTGATGATCTTGATGTTCTACCGTCGCAGGGCTTCGCCTAAGCACCGCTACAATATTATCGAGGACTATGATGAAGGAGGGCACCACACACGGCTACGAGATCAAGAGATCAATTGTTGTTGTGTCTCTGGGGTGCCCCCCTGCCCCGTATATAAAGGAGCAAGGGGGGAGGTGGGCGGCCTAGGGAGGAGGTGCGCCAAGGGGGGAGTCCTACTCCCACCGGGAGTAGGACTCCTCTTTTCCTTGTTAGAGTAGGAGAGAAGGAAAGAGGAGGAGAGGGAGAAGGAAGAGGGGTGGATCCTATTTGACGCTCGTTAGCGTCAGAACGTCGTGGCTTCGCTGAAGCCAGTGTTTAGACGGGCCGGCCCTTTTCGACTCTTGTACTACTGTTTCGAGTCCTCTTCGCCCTTCTTCGCTTCCTTCTTTTCCTCTCTTTCTCGTCTCGCTTCCCCAGCCGGCGTTTCTCTTCTCTCTTCGCTTGCTTCTTCTCTTTATCTTCGTGACTCCCAGGCTAGCGTTTTCTCTTCGCCGAATTGGTTGCCGCCATGGCTGCGCAAGGTTCGTTGTTCATCTCCCATCTTTTTCATGGCAGATTTGAGAAGCATGTTGTAGTTACTGTTTCGATCTCGATCCATTTAGTTCTACGATTATGGTTTGGTATGGAGTGGGGAGCTGGTTGATGCGGCTCTGTTCGTTCGATCTGCTAGGTGTGGCTTTCTTTTGGTTGGAATTCGTCCCTGTTTCTTGACCCCTAGATCAATCTCGTGCCCCTTTTTGGTAGGAATTGGTGCCAAGTAGTTGATGTGTTCGATCTGGTAGGGATTGCTCATCACAGTAGTTGTTTTGCTCGATTTTGGTAGGGATTGCTCATCCTAGTTGTTGTTTTATTCATTCTGGTAGGGATTACTCATACTAGTTGTCGGTTTGTGTGATTTTTGGAAATACTTCGGTGCTCATACCAGTAGTTGGTGCTTGCATGTGTTTTTATGTGAAGGATTGGTCATCACAGTACTTGGTTTCTTAAGGAAAAAGTATGTCCACTCTGTCCATGACTTATGAACAATTTTTCTGTGATGAAAAGGTTAAAAATAATGTTTGGTTTATATATTTTTTGTTGTTGTTTGACCTGAACTCATATGATTCTTAAGTAATCACTTTCCTTTTTTAATAGTTTACTTGTTAGCAATTCATTTGTATACTATCTATCAGCTTTTCTTGCACTATCTTCACTTTTGGTGTTGTTTTATGACTCCGAGTTTTATACCTTCCTCTGTTTCTTTTTCTAGGCCAAAATGTTCCTGTACGGTCCACTGCGACTTTCCGGTCACGGTTTTCTACTCTTCCTTGGGCCAAAGTTGTTAGTAAGGTGTCTCCTTTGCAGAGAAGCTTTATGCCAGACTAAATCAAACATCTTCTAAATGTGCGCGAACATGTGGTTGTGCCCATGGATTTGCTGCAATGGTTAGCAAAGCATATGCGCTATGGTTAAGTAGGCATTTTCTAGCACAACAACAAAGTCATTCATATCGCCCGAGATATGGTTGACATATCCGCTATGAAAGAACAATCTGGTCCGGTTGGCTACCTGAGTCTAGAATTAGAGTAGATCGAGTGAAATTTAAAAGTGAAACCTCTCAATCTGAACACTAGTTGGTGCTTGGATGTGTTTCCTTTCTCACAAATTTGGCAGTTCTGACGTGATGATGTTCTTCCATAGTTAGTGAAGTTTGGTCCCCAAATAATATGTGCAAGGTGATTCATAGTGTTATTCCGCTAACTAATTTTCCTTATTCTGCATGGGTGCTATTTTTTCAATCATTCTCAATCTGAACATGACATATGTCTTCCATATGCAGTGAAGTTTGGTCCCATATTTTTATAAGAAAAGGTGAAATAGAGTGATGTTTCCTTTTGTGCTGGGTGATATTCTAATTTTATTGCCTTTTGCAGAGTTTGCCCTGCAGAATATCATCTACTTCAGCATGGTTCTAATTAACTTGTCATTCTGTGTATTTGTTTCTTAATTAATCAACTTTAAGCGTAAAAAGGAATTTTTTAATGTTTATTAACATTCCAACATTTGTTCATTATCTATTAAACTTATTCACTTTCTGTTGAACTAAATTCTTAAGAGTTCATTCGTTCCATATTTTTGCTTATAACCTATTAAAATCTATTGTTTAATTTTGGTAGGCATTGAACATTTTTAATGTACGTTGAACATTTTTTGAATACACATTGAACACTTTGTGTAATCGATCTTGAACAATTTCCGAATACACACTGAACATTTTTGTGTAATATACACTGAACAAAAATTCAAAATAACAGTGAACTTTTGTAGTATTCGTTGAACATATTCTTAATATGCGTGAACATTTTTATAATGCATAGTTAATGTTTTTTTGAAACATACCGTGAACAATTTTGTAATATACGATGAACATTTTTGTATAAAAATGGAACATTTGTTTGCGACAAAAAAACTGAACATTTATTTTGAATAGGTTAAATAGAAAAAAACAATTTTGAACATTTGTTAAACATTTTTACTAATTGCCTGGATTTTTTCTTCAATATATTTACATATCTCTTTTTTGTTCAATTTGTTAACAAAAAAGATGTTCAACTACTTATTTATGGTTGAACAATTGTTTATTAAACCTGTTTCATTCGGTTCAACATTTGTTAAATCAATTCTTGTTCATTCCATTCTTTAAACTTGTTCATTAAAAAGGTTCAGCTACTTTTATTTTTAAAGAAATTCGTGAGAAGTTCTTATATCACATAGTCAATCGTAAAGACAGTGAAATTCAACTACCACTGGTGAAATCATTTCTGCATGAACATGTACACATTAATCTTATTCAACATTTTACAGCAAGTGAGGGTTGTTAGATATGATTTTGTGGCCTAACTTTATTTAATTTCTTCCTATTCTTCAGTGATTCCGCATATTCAAATTAATCTCATGTGGAACATATTTTCCTTGGAAATACAGTAGTGGTACATAAGCCTACTTTCGCTGATATTACGAGTAATCTTTTTTTCTTCGCACTTGATAATGTTCTTTTCCAACAATTAACATAAATTAAATTGTTACAGGTGCACAAAGACATGGATGAACAGATGTACAAAGTGGATAGAATTACAAATGCAAAGAGAGCCAACAAATATCTGCCCACTCGTGAAACTAGTTTTTTTCTTTGAGAACATTTATCCCATTCTGTAGCAAGTTGTGCCAAAACAATGTTTCTGCTGATTCTTTTTTTTTCTGAATATTGTTCAACAACACAAGAATTTACCCTTCACTTTACTCTTCAATTTTATATATACACTGAACATTTGTTTTTTTTTCTCATTCTAATTACTCTTCAGATTACTAGAAAATATATTGCTGCAAATTCAGAAACAACAATTAGCACAAATTCTTGTACTAAAAGTTGTTGATTGTTATTATTATCCTCAGGTCTGCATTTCTCACTGTACAAATTCAGAAACAAAATTATTGTACAAACTTTTGAAACAACTGAAACAGCCACGAAACAGTCACGAAAAAGTTCAGGAAACAGCCACGAAAAGGTACAGGAAACAGCCGCGAAAAAGTTCAGGAAGCACCGTACACGTTTTTTTTGTTTTTTTAGAATTGGGAAGCAGCGTACACTTCTTTTTTTAGCAACAGAAGCAGCGTACACGTACGCGAAGCAGTATGGAAACAGCCACGACAACGTTCGAATTAACAAACGGGGCAAACTTAGTTAACGGGCCGCGAACAAGCCAGCCCGCAAACAACCTCTATCAGCGAAGCCTCCTCAACTTGACGCTCGCGAGCGTCGAGCAGGGGCTGCTCCCCTTGTCCAATTCGGACCAGAGGGGGGGCGCGGGCCTCCTTCCTTTCGGCCTCTCTCCTCTATTCTTGTATGGCCCAATAAGGCCCATATACTACCGGCGAATTCCCGTAACTCTCCGGTACTTCAAAAAATACCCGAATCACTCGGAACCTTTCCGAAGTCTGAATATAGTCGTCCAATATATCAATCTTTACGTCTAGACCATTTCAAGACTCCTCGTCATGTCTCCGATCTCATCTGGGACTCCGAACTCCTTCGGTACATCAAAACACATAAACTCATAATATAACTGTCATCGAAACCTTAAGCGTGCGGACCCTACGGGTTCGAGAACAATGTAGACATGACCGAAATACGTCTCCGGTCAATAACCAATAGCGGAACCTGGATGCTCATATTGGCTCCCACATATTCTACGAAGATCTTTATCGGTCAAACCGCATAACAACATACGTTGTTCCCTTTGTCATCGGTATGTTACTTGCCCGAGATTCGATCGTCGGTATCTCAATACCTAGTTCAATCTCGTTACCGGCATGTCTCTTTACTCGTTATGCAATGCATCATCCCGCAACTAACTCATTAGTCACATTGCTTGCAAGGCTTATAGTGATGTGCATTACCGAGAGGGCCCAGAGATACCTCTCCGACAATCGGAGTGACAAAACCTAATCTCAAATTACGCCAACTCAACATGTACCTTTGGAGACACCTGTAGAGCTCCTTTATAATCACCCAGTTACGTTGTGACGTTTGGTAGCACACAAAGTGCTCCTCCGATAAATGGGAGTTGCATAATCTCATAGTTGTAGGAACATGTATAAGTCATGAAGAAAGCAATAGCAACATACTAAACGATCAAGTGCTAAGCTAACGGAATGGGTCAAGTCAATCACATCATTCTCCTAATAATGTGATCCCGTTAATCAAATGACAACTCATGTCTATGGTTAGGAAACACAACCATCTTTGGTCAACGAGCTAGTCAAGTAGAGGCATACTAGTGCCACTATGTTTGTCTATGTACTCACACATGTATTATGTTTTCGGTTAATACATTTCTAGCATGAATAATAAACATTTATCATGAAAAAAGGAAATAAATAATAACTTTATTATTGCCTCTAGGGCATATTTCCTTCATTATATTGCCCCTTTTGGATGTTTATGGGCTTTATTTTACACATTTGTATCATTTTTGGGACTAACCTACTAACCGGAGGCCCAGCCCGTATTGCTGTTTTTTTTTTTTGCCTATGTCAGTATTTCGAAGAAAAGGAGTATCAAACCGAGTCCAAATGGAATGAAAACTTCGGGAGCGTGATTTTTGGAACGAACGTGATCCGGAGAGCTTGGAGTGCAAGTCAAGAAGCTCCCAAGGACCCCACGAGATAGCCCCCCCCCTGTAGAGCGCGCCCCTGTCTCGTGGGCCCCTCGGGCGGCGACCGACGTACTTCTTCCTCCTATAGATACCTACGTACCCCGAAAACATCCAGGGGCACCACGAAACACAATTTCCACCGCCGTAACCTTCTGTATCCACGAGATCCCATCTTGGAGCCTTCGCCGGCATTCAGCCGGAGGGGGAATCAACCACGGAGGGCCTCTACATCAACATCCTTGCCCCTCCGATGAGTTGTGAGTAGTTTACCACAGACCTACGGGTCCATAGTTATTAGCTAGATGGCTTCTTCTCTCTTTTTGGATCTCAATACAATGTTCTCCCTCTCTCTTGTGGAGATCTATTCGATGTAATCTCTTTTTGCGGTGTGTTTGTCGAGATCCGATGAATTGTGGGTTTATGATCAAGTTTATCTATGAATAATAATTGAATCTTCTCTGAATTCTTTTATGTATGATTGAGTTATCTTTGCAAGTCTCTTCCAATTATTAGTTTGGTTTGGCCTACTAGATTGATCTTTGTTGCCATGGGAGAAGTGCTTAGCTTTGGGTTCAATCTTGCGGTGTTCTTACCCAGTGACAGAAATGGTTGCAAGACATGTATTGTATTGTTGCCATCAAGGATAACAAGATGGGGTTTATATCATATTGCATGAGTTTATCCCTCTACATCATGTCATCTTGCTTAATGCGTTACTCTGTTCTTATGGACTTAATACTCTAGATGCAGGCAGGAGTTGGTCAATGTGTGGAGTAATAGTAGTAGATGCAGGCAGGAGTCGGTCTACTTGTTATGGACGTGATGCCTATATACATGATCATGCCTAGATAATCTCATAACTATGCGCTTTTCTATCAATTGCTCGACAGTAATTTGTTCACCCACCGTAATACTTATGCTATTTCGAGAGAAGCCTCTAGTGAAACCTATGGCCCCCGGGTCTATCTCCTATCATATTTGCTTCCAATCTACTTTTATTTGCATCTTTACTTTTTGCATCTATATTATAAAATACCAAAAATATATCATTACTATCTTTATTAGATCTCACTTTCGTAAGTGGCCATGAAGGGATTGACAACCCCTTTATTGCGTTGGTTGTGAGTTCTCAGTTTGTTTGTGTAGGTGCGTGGGACTTTTGAGGAGCCTCCTACTGGATTGATACCTTGGTTCTCAAAACTGAGGGAAATACTTACGCTACACTTGCTGCATCACCCTCTCCTCTTCGGGGAAAACCAACGCTAGCTCAAGACGTAGCAACATGTCGCGGAGATCCAAGAATGTGTTCCTCTGCTCCTCCTCCTCCACTGCTAGCTCATTATCGGTGGTGCGTTTGTACTCCTCCTTGCATGGTGTATTAATCCGGATGTCAAGTTAAGCAGCTCATCGGCCATGTACGAGGAGAGGGTGGCACCATTACCAGGCTTGATGATAGCGCGCGCCATGGACAACATCCGGTGGCTCAGGTCCCCTGCGTCCTGCATGATAGAATCGAACTGCCTTGTGGAGGTCAATTCCTTCTCCATCTCCTGGACCTGGACCTGGCCATGGACGGAGGATGTCTAGTCCCTTCCGGCAAGCCTCCGGACTACGGTTTCTTCCCCTAGCTCTTGCTGCTTCAAGACGGAGACCCCGGGGGTGAGGCCGGCGAGCAGGTCCCTGCGCTCCCTGTGCAGGGACATGATCTCCTTTACCACGTTGAAGAACTCAGACTGTTGTCCCTCGGCGGAGTCACCCGCCATCTCCTTCAGAGCTGAGGGATGTCTTCCAAATCCTCTCGCTCTCTGGTTTGTTTGGGGGATTCGGGCTTGCCGTCTGCGAGTATACTTGCCGCCGCCGCCGCTGCCGGGTCCTACGGGGGATAGATATCGAGGAATGAATGTGTTCTTTTTAGGCAACCTTGCAAAGCTTTATTACGTCGTCACAATGTTTACAGGGACGAATAGAATGCCTTTGCGCTTGCCTAACCAAACAAGGCGGCCAACGCTCAGAGTTAAAGCATGCTTTGCTAAGTTGTGAGCATCATAATTTGAGCTCCTAGACTGATGAACTACATTACAAGAAATAAAAGAGGACGCTTGCAACTCAATCTCTCTAACCACTGGACCGTAGGCCGCATTGCTTCTCCTACCAATCTCATTTGCCACAGCCTTGCAATCTATAGCAACATGTACCCTTGTGATGTTTAGATCTGCTACAAGATCCAGGCCCTCTCTTACCACCAATGCTTCTAGAGTAGCAGGATCTTTGATATGTTTGTAGATAAAAGACGATGCTCTGAGGAAATTGCCGTCTTGATCTCTGCAAATCGCCGCTACAGCTCCAAACCGGCTCCCACGACCCACAACTGCGTCCACATCCAGCTTCGCAAAACCATCAGGAGGAGCAATCCAAGTTGGGTGCTGCATGGCTCCACCCCCTGATACTGCTCTTGTTGGTGTTAAGAACTGGAAATCGGATATATAAGAGTTTATGAAACCATGTGTCGTCTGGGGTGACTTGAAAAGGCCTTCATACAATGCTTTCCTCCTTGCTCCCCACATGGCCCAAAGTGAGACTGAAAACCTAACAAAATCTTCAGGTTTTAGCGCTCTCATCATTGCAAATAACCACGTCTTTGGGCATTCTTGTTGTTGAGAGATCATCTCATCCAAAATGGCCTCCGAAGAAAGCGCCCAAGTGCAGCGTGCCATAGGGCAATTCAGCAGCGCATGTCTCCAAGAGTCGGGTGACCCGCACAACCTGCATGCCCCTGTCGTCGCCATATTCCTCCTATGCAAGACATCTCCCGATGGTATCGAGTGTCGAGCGAGTCACCACAGAAAAACCTTGATTTTGCTTGGTACCTCAATCTTCCAGATGGCTCTCCATTCGTTGTTGTCTCCCTCGCTAGAAGATGGTCCCTCTCGTTCTTGAAGCTAGCCCTCTCTATCATACTTAGTTCGAACCAACATGCGGTATGCAGAACCGACAAAAAATTTTCCACGAGGTTCTTCGCCCCAGGACCAGAAGTCACCAATCCGTCGTGTACACAGGGGTATCTTCAATATTGCTTCCACATCAAATTCAGTGAAAACTGCTCGGATCAGATCCTCTCTCCAAGAAGCCGTGGTCGTCTCAATAAGATCAGAAACCATTAGTGGCGGGGCTATAACCAATGATGCAATTGGTCTCTTGTAACTTACTCATGGGATCCAGTTATGCTCTCATATCCTCGTAGAGGCTCCATCACCAATTCTTCGAACCACACCTTGAGCCAACACATCTCTTCCATCTAAGATCGCTCGCCAAATCTGAGACGGGTGCAACCCCAACTCAGCTTGAAGCAGTGATACATCCGGATAATAAATAGCCTTTAGCAACCTTGCACTCAGTGATTCAGTTTCATTCAATAACTTCCAGGCCTGTCTCGAGAGCAAAGCTAAGTTGAAAAGCTCCAAGTCCCTAAACTCCATTCCTCCCATATGCTTTGGTTTGGTCATTATATCCCACGATACCCAAGCTGGTTTGCGTTTCCCCCTACTGCTTCCCCACCAGAACTGACGAATAACAGATGTGATATTCTCACACAGTCCCCTTGGCAGCCTGAAACACGCCATTGAAAAGACTGGTATAGCTTGCGCTACTGACTTAATGAGGATTTCCTTCTCTACCGCCGATAACAACTTCTGCATCCAACCCTTCACTTTCTCCCAAACCCTATCAGGCAAGTATTTAAACGTCCCATTCTTTGACTAACCCACATCTGTCGGCATTCCAAGGTATCGTTCATTGAGGGACTCATTATGAACATTCAAGATGTTTTTCACTCCATCCCTGAGTCCTTGTGGGCAACCTTTACTGGAAAAAAAATTGATGATTTTCCAGCATTTATTCTCTGACTCGAAGCATTGCAATATATGTTCAGTAGGTTTGAAACTCTTTCTGCATCCTCAACACTAGACTTGAAAAGCAACAGGTTCTCATCTGCAAATAGAAGGTGGTTCATGGCTGGGGCCGTTGGTGCCACTCTAATACATGTGAGTGAAGATGACTGTGAACTGGATTTCAGGAGGCACGAAAGGCCCTCTGCTGCAATCAAAAATAGGTAAGGTGAGATATGATCTCCCTGCCGAATTCCTCTTGATGGGTAAAAACTCTCGAGTCTTTCTCGATTGAACAAAACTGAAAATGAGACTGAAGAAACCATAGCCATAACTGTGTGTTAGGGCATCCTTTGCCTTAGGGTTTTGGTGATGATGACAACACACGTGGACTAATCATGCGCCATAGTTTTCTCAGGTACACTTTGTGTGGCGCAAGACGGTTAGGTTCTCCCTCTGTGCGGAAAAGATCGAAGACGGAGTTTCCGACATTTTATTTCCTTTGGTCGTAGGAGATCCGTACTATTAAGAGGGAATCCACATCAGAAGGTATTGGGTGAATCCTTAACGTACACATTCTCTGCACCCACCATATACCCTCCGTTCAAGGAGAGAGAGGTTCCCCATCCTCTGTTGTGCGCAATCCTTCTCTTGGCGGTTGTACCACTTCTTTGAGTGGTTCTACCGCTTCTTTGAGCGGTTGTACCGCTAGCTAGTAGTTACGGTCTTACCACCGTCCCTAGTACCGCTCACGGGTGACTCCCTTCTGTACCGGTGCAGTTGTAGACCGGTGGTGGAACGGTAGTTCCGGTTTTTCTTGATAAACCGGTACTACCGGTGTTCAGGGCGGTAGTACCGCTTCGGACCCCACCGCCCAGGAACTACTGGCCCAGCGGTAGTTCCGGTCCAACTACCGGACTAAGGGGTCTAATTTCTGTATATTGCCCGGTAGTTGAGCAGTGGTTGTGCGGAATTTCTGGTTTGTTTCGATAAACTGGTACTACCGGGTGCACCACCGGAAGTTCCGCTCCTATGCATTTCTGCACATAACGGTTGGATCTTGGGGCCTATTTAAGGAGGTGCTTCTCCTTCCTCCCACCTTCCTGGTGCCTCTCTCTCTCTCCTCCATTACTGCCATTAAAGCTCTCTTGCCCGATCTCTCTCTCTAGCCACTCAAACTCGTTGATTTGCTAGGGATTGAAGGAGGAGACCTAGATCTACACTTCCACCAAAGGATATTTGATTTCCCCATACTTTCTTGTGTGGCTTTTGTTACTCTTGGGTGCTTGGGCACCCTAGACGGAAGAGGTCATTTTGGAGCCACATTCCATTGTGGTGAAGCTTCGGGGTTTCGTTGGGAGCCTCCAATTAAGTTGTGGAGAGAGCCTCAACCTTGTTTGTAAAGGTCCGGTTGCCGCCTTCAAGGGCACCAATAGTGGAATCACGTCATCTCGCATTATGTGAGGGTGTGAGGATAATATGGTGGCCCTAGTGGCTTCTTGGGGAGCATTGTGCCTCCACACCGCTCCAACGGAGACGTACTTCCCCTCAAAAGGAAGGAACTTCGGTAACACATCCTCGTCTTCACCGGCTCCACTCTTGGTTATCTCGTACCTTTACTTGTGCAAGATTATTTGTGTTATATCCCTTGCTTGCTTGTGCGCTTGTTGTTATTGCATCATATAGGTTGCTCACCTAGTTGCATATCTAGACAACCTACTTTGATGCAAAGTTTAAATTTGGTAAAGAAAAGCTAAAAGTTGTTAGTTGCCTATTCACCCCCCCCCCCCGCCCCCTTTAGTCAATTATATCAATCCTTTCAATTGGTATCAGAGCCTCGTCTCTTTATTAAGGACTTTTCCGTCCGAAGAGTATGGTTGACACCATAGACAGTGTGGAGGAGCACTGCGGTGTGAATCCGGTCTCGTCTACGGCCTATGGGGGAACCGCAGTCTCTCGTGAGGAATTCAATGTGGCTTTGGACACATTGAAAACCTCCATGACGACTGAGGTTGAAAGCATGTTTAATAAATTCATAGAAGGGCTTAAATTATCCACCGCACCATTGAAAGTGGGTGATCCCACTAACAAGGTGACGGATGCTAACTCTGACAAGGGGGAAGCTACTAGTGAAAAGGCTCCTTCTTCTAGTGGTAAAAATGGCACCGGCATCTTTGCCCATGTGGAACCTCCACTTGTTTATGGTGGACCGATTCCTTCCACCCATTTGAATCATGCCGGTCCTCCCCCTAAGATTGTGAAAAATGAGGACTTTGATTCTTGGGTTTATCGCTTCAAGCGTCATTTAAATCATGTGAATACTAATCTTTGGAGAATCATTGAAGAAGGTTTCTATCCACATGACCGAAGCAACTTCACCCCTAGGGAAGCCGCGGATAATCAACTCAATGAGAATGCTCTCTTAATCATCCAAGATGCAATTCCACCCGAAGATCTCCCTCATCTTCCACCCTTCGCCATGTCCAAAGATACATGGCATTGTGTTGTTTCCCTCTACAGGGGAAGCGCAAGCATTCAACTCTCCAACTATGAAGTGGTGCAAGATGAAGCCGATGAGTTTGCAATGAAAGAAGATGAAGAACCTCGTGAGCTCTTTCGGAGAGTAACCAAACTCGCAGTCTCACTCCGAGATCATGGGAGCAAGGACACGGATGGCAATTGGATCAAGTGAAAATTCCTCAAGGCAATGATGCCTTACCACAAGGCCATGTCCTCAGTCATTCATCAAAGGCCGGACTTCCACACCATGTCTCAGGCAATGAGCATCTGAGACAAGACCGCCAACAATGCGGTGTTACGCTCTCAAAGAGCA
The DNA here is from genome assembly GCF_018294505.1 of Triticum aestivum. Lineage (NCBI taxonomy): Eukaryota > Viridiplantae > Streptophyta > Magnoliopsida > Poales > Poaceae > Triticum > Triticum aestivum. The sequence continues at coordinate 759,957,727 of NC_057798.1, read as the reverse complement.
AAGAAGCCCAACCTTGCCTTGAAGTCCAAGGTTAGTGTGGAAGAAGAGGATGATGAGGAAGAAGATGAGAGCAATCCCGAAGATACCAAGTATGATTATCATGAACACATGGCTCTTGCTTCAAGGCAATTTTGGAGCAAGAAGAACTCAAGGCCAAGCTTCAACAAGAATAACTCAAGTAGCTTCAAGGGCAAGCAATGTGTGAGAGCATGTTACAACTGTGGCAATGTGAGCCATTTTGTTGTGGAGTGCCCTTATGAGAAGAGGGAAGACAATGGTGGCGAGCTCATCCGAAAAGACAAAGCCAAGTCTTTCCCCAACAAGAACAAATTCACCAAGAAGACTCCAACTAGAGGGTTGGTGGCTCAAGAAGAATACCATGAGGATGATGGTGATGATGAAGATAGTGAAGCCATGGCTATCGGTGTCAAAACCGGTGGATCTCGGGTAGGGGGTCCCGAACTGTGCGTCTAGGCGGATGGTAATAGGAGACAAGGGACACGATGTTTTACCCAGGTTCGGGCCCTCTTGATGGAGGTAAAACCCTACGTCCTGCTTGATTAATATTGATGATGTGGGTATTACAAGAGTAGATCTACCACGAGATCAAGGAGGCTAAACCCTAGAAGCTAGCCTATGGTATGATTGTTGTTATGTCCTACGGACTAAAACCCTCCGGTTTATATAGACACCGGAGAGGGCTAGGGTTACACAGAGTCGGTTACAATGGTAGGAGATCTACATATCCGTATCGCCAAGCTTGCCTTCCACGCCAAGTAAAGTCCCATCCGGACACGGGACGAAGTCTTCAATCTTGTATCTTCATAGTCTTGGAGTCCGGCCGATGATGATAGTTCGGCTATCCGGACACCCCCTAGTCCAGAACTCCCTCAGTAGCCCCTGAACCAGGCATCAATGATGACGAGTCCGGCGCGCATATTGTCTTCAGCATTGCAAGGAGGGTTCCTCCTTCGAATAATTTATAGAAGATTATGAACACCAGGATAGTGTCCGGCTCTGCAAAATAAATTACACATTCCACCGCAGAGAGAATAATATTTACAAAAGTTCAATCTGCTGACGTATTTCGTGGCGTGACGTCACACCACAGCCAAGCCTTTACTTGAATCATTTTTGTTATACCACCTCAGCGCGTTTAGCGAAGCGGTTTCCTTGCCACGTCTTGTCGAAGCAGAGATCGTGTTCCCCTTATCCCGGGATTCTCATCAATACGGACGTGGGTAACCCAACCGCGCCCGTTGCCACGCCTCCTCCATCGAAGGCGAGTTCCAAACGGTCACGGGGACGACTCTTGGTATTCTCCTTCTTTATAATGAGACCAAGGCCCGTTCCTTTTCTTCAATGCTCAATCGAATCTGCACCTTGCCCCGAGTTCCAACACCCAGGGCTCCAGATTCGGGCACTTCGGACCTTCGACAATGTCCGGCTCCAACCTACAGGGCCGGTGGATGCCCTCCTCCGTCACGGAAGAGGACGTGCTAAAGCTGAGAGACGCCAGGTACTTAACCTATGAGATTTCGCATAGGTTGCCTGCCCAAGGGCAAGTCATTCCTACTCCTGAGCCTGGCGAGAGTGTCGTGTTCGTGTCTCACCTCCGTCGGGGTTTAGGCTTCCCGATGGATCCCTTCGTGAGGGGGCTCCTGTTTTACTATGGGCTGGAATTCCATGACTTGGCTCCGGAGTCTATCCTCCACATCTCATCATTTATTGTCATCTGCGAAGCCTTCCTCCGCACTACCCCTCACTTTGGTTTGTGGCTCAAAACCTTCAATGTGGAGCCAAAGATGATTGAGGGGCGTCAGACAGAGTGCGGCGGGGCGGTTATAAGCGAGAGGGCCGATGCTCCATGGCCCGAGGGCTCTTTTTAGGAGGAGCTCGGCTTGTGCCAACAGGAGTGGTTCTATATCACCGCTCCCAGGGGCAGCAGGCAGAGGCCTCTGCCCGCCTTTCGCTCGGGCCCTCCACAATGACTGACATCGTGGGTCAACAAAGGGTTCGACTGGGGGCCATCCAAGGACGTACCCCTATTGCAGGGCCGGATTCGAGACCTCCAAGAGAGGGAGATCAATCTGGTCGTAGTGACGTAGGTTATGCTGATTCGGCATCTTCTGCCCTGCAAACGTCGCCCCCTCCGCCTGTGGGAATTCAATCCGGAGGGACCACGAGCTCTCCAACACTTCATGGGTACAAAACCCGTGGAGATGTACAAATTGTTCTTCGGATCACAAGAAGTGTGTCCGGACTTGACCGAGGACGCTGGCCTAAGCTGCAATCGCCCGGATACTCAAGTAAGTAGCCATGTGTCTGGACATATCATCCATTTATTTATCATGTATTTGCCTTTTAACCGGCTATCCCTTGAACAGGAGTGGATAGCGCAAGCAAAACTGATATGGTGTCCGGCCCCCCTCCCTGAGACCACGCCGGATCCCGTGTTAATCAAAATGTTGGAGGTAGCGCCTTCGGAGGAGGGCGAAGGGGGGAACATGGAAACTACCACCTCTGTTAAGGAGGCTCTCAGTAAGGGGGGAATCAAGAATCCATCCCTCCAGGGGGAGAAGAGGACCGCTTCCGAAAACCCGGAGGCCAAAGCCTCGAAGCGGGGAAAGAAATCTGCACCGGGAGGAGTCCTAGCCGCACAGTCTCCCCAAAGGAATCAGCCCTCCAGCGAGCCGTAAGTAGAACAAAGGGAAGTTTTGTAATAAGGGACATCCCTATTTTATTTCTAAGGATAACCGAAGTTTTTACCTTGTAGTTCGGATCTCAGCCCTTCTCAGCAAAGCTCATCCTCGAGGGACCTTCGTCCAGAGATGATGGAGAGCAAAACGCCTCCATTTGCCGCCCCATCAGGCGGGGCGGACGACCCTGAGGTATCATCACGGAGGGTCTCCCCGAGTCCGGCGGGGCCGGGGAGTTCAGCACCCACTAGAGTACGGCCGGTGGAGCTGCAGGGTTTGCTCGAGAGGGCGTCTCTCTCAGAAGATCACCGCGCATTAATGAGTATGGTGATTGAAAGGATCTCATCTGCCGAGAGTGGGTTGCATGAGGCCGTCGGAAGTTTACTGACGGGGTTTGAGGTACGCAAAAAATGACATACCCTTTGACAGTTTTGCACATAGAGTGCGCCCTGTATAGATAGGAGCCCCTGAGACTCGATATGTTGTCGAAAGCGACAGCGTGCCGAGGATCATAATCTCATTTACCAAATGCCGCCTTTCCTATGCAGGTGGAGGAATGTTCGGTGGCCAGCCGGACTGATAGAGTTGCCGAGCTGAAGCGGCAACTCGACGTTGCGGATGCGGACATCGCGCTGGTCAATAAACGACTTGACGAGTCACAAGGTAGGTGGTTTCTCCGTGGTCACCTGGTAAGGGAGCTGATGCCCACTCCTTACAACATGTATGCTTGATGTAGATGGTGCCACTGTTGTGGAAGACCTTCAGGCAGAGCTTGCTCGAGCCAAGGAGCAAGCCAGAAAAAGTGATGTGGCTGCCTCGAAGGCAGCGGAGGAGCTAAAAGCCGAAAAGGCTGCTCACTACCGAAGTAGGGAGGAAATGGCCATAATGGCCGTGAAATTGAAAGATGCTACCGACCGCTATGAGGTTCTTGAAAGAGAACGCCAAGCGGAGCAGGAGGGCCTGAAGAAGGCCACCACCGAAGCCAAGGATGCCCGTTCTGCAATGTGGGCTATAAAGGAGGAACTGCGTCAGGCCGGGGACATTGTGGCTGGAAAGCCCTTTCTATTGCGTAGGAAGTTCATGGATCCGAAGTATGCTCAGTTGGGCCAGTTGTGGAGTGCGGAGGATCCTTATCTGGATTTGGCGGCGAGTGCGGCGGACGCAGTTGTGCACTTCCGAAGTCTGAAGGATCATGAAATGGAAGAGCTTTTTTGGTCTCAATTCCATAGTCCGGAGCGTCCACTTCTGTTGACCGATCGGTTGGCTGAGTGGGCTGAGCTGAATAGATTGTCCGGACTTGCCATGACGGATGTGGTGGCTCATCTGTGGCCGGAAAGGCCCAAGCTGAAGAGTTATTTTGACTTATTGCAGCAATTCCTTGGGGCGGTGCCGCATATCAAGGCGATGAAGCGGTCGGCATGCATAGAGGGTGCACGGATGGCTCTTGCCCGTGTTAAGACATACTGGGCAGGGATGAATGCCACCGATGTTGCGTCCCAGGGTTCGGACAAGAGCCGATTACCCGTCGAGCACTATTTTGAGGAAGTCCTGCTGGGCGCTCGTTTAATAGAGTCGCAGTGCTCGAAAAATGTCATGTTCAAATGACATGTATGATTTGTGAGATCATATTTATGATGTAATGGCTTTTTATACTTGTGCATTCAAGTATTGAACTATCTCCTGTGCGGTCGTTAATGTATATGTATTTATAACCTGAAAGATGGCAGTCTTTGGCTTCAGCCCCCACGCACATGGTGCGGGGGTGTTTGCAAAAAAAGTGCATTTTCACACTTAATCCAACGTCTTGGTCTTTGAAGGAGGTGATGGCATAGCAAACTAGGCAACCGGACTATAATGCTTTATCACTTTCACTTAGCCATAGGAGCTCGATGGTGGGGCTACTATATAGCCCCTAGAGGCACCGCGCTCTCCGAACTCGGGGCGCGTGTGTGCCTGACCGGGAAGCGGTCCTTCGTCAGAGCGGAGGAATTCTAAACATTCCAGTAGTCGATCGAGTGGTTGACCAGTCTCTCGCTATATCATGACAGTCAGTTTTCGGCTTTCTCTACTGAGGTGCTCGCCCGGCCAAACCGGGGCACAATCGCAGTAGTTCTCCTGGTGTCGCGTTAGCCGATGGAGCGGAACGTAAGGCAGCAAAACACAGGAGCCGGGCAAACCCAACATTTGACCAAAGACATGATTCGGAGCTGATGCATATAAGGCCTAACTCGAGACGCCGAACACTCCCTAAGGTATTCGGACTTTATGATAACGGGCAGAACAATGCCCTAAGCCCCTAGTGTCCAGGTACAGGCGAGAACTTCTGACGCGGCCGATGCCAAAACGCTAGCCTCCTCCTCGGTTATGGTAGGAAACCGGGGGATGAGTATCAACAAGAGACAGTAAGAAAGGTTTACGCAGGGTCTTAATCTGAAAAGAATCCTTGCAACGGGTCCCTGCTGCACGTCTGCGCATGTGTCTCCGTTGTGATGTATCCTGGACGGGTGTAGCACGTGGTTCATCTGTAAAAGAGAAGAACTTAGTTTGGAAAAAATATCGTGCAAAAAATGTATTGAAAACAGAGTATGATTTGGAAGATGAATAAAATTGAGCTTTATTGGCTCTCATTGTTTATACGTGCAACCCCTTGTAAAGAGGTATGCGGATGGGAAGCCCCTTGTTTATTTATGCCGGACTCGCCTAACCATGTCTGAGGTCTAAATGACCTGTTTTTAGGGGCTTTGATCAGCAAGGTTGGATTAGTGTGTGGATGTCAAGGCAGTCTCACGTTTTCCGTGGTCGAGGAACACTCGGAGTTACCCTTTAATGAGATTATGCCGCGTGGACCGGGCATTTTGAGTGTAAGATACGCGTAATGCGGTATTGCGTTAAAGCGGGCGAAAGCTTCACGTCCCAGTAGTGGTTGATGGCTACTTTTGAATGGGGCAATATGGAAGATTAGCTTTTCGCGACGGAAGTTGTCGGATGAACCGAACACAACCTTTAGTAGTACAGAGCCTGTACAATTGGCATAAAGGCCTGGCGTCACTCCTTTGAAGGAAGTGTTGCTATGGCAAATTTTGGTAGGGTCTATCCCCATTCTGCGGATGGTGTTCTGATATAGCAGGTTTATATCGCTGCCGCCATCCATTAGGACTTGTGTGAATTGTAGTCCGTCGATTATGGGATCCAATATCAAAGCAGTCCCTCCTGTGTTTCGAATGCTTCTGGAGTAATCCCGATAGTCGAAAGTAATTGGGTTTGACATCCAATTTCGGGGCTCCGCTTGGGTGGATCGTGTGGCGCGTGTTTTAGTAGTTGCTGCACTGTTTATCACATGAAGTGAGTTCACAGTTTTGACTTCTAGTGGGAAAGTCTTCTGTTTTCCGGCCTGCTGCTTGTGGGATTCGTCATTGTCTTCGCTTGGGTGTCGAGCCCCTTGTGTTCGGCGTTAAGTCGGCCGGACTGCTTGAAGACCCAACAATCTCTATGGGTATGGTTTGCAGGCCTCCCGGGGGTACTGTGGATTTGACATATTCTATCCAAGATTTTGTTTAGGTTGGATAGCTCGTCACTGTTGTCCTTAAGGGGCAGTGTTTTGTTATTCGGCCAAGAGCTTTTGAACCCGGCATTGACCGCCGTGCTATTTGGGCCGTTTTCCTTATTCTGGCGCTGATCTTTTCTGCGTCGTGATTTCCCATTTCCATCCCTGGCCTCGGATGTACTCGGGTCGCTGGTGCTGCATCTTGCTAGCCAGCTATCTTCCCCCGCGCAAAAGCGGGTCATGAGGCTTGTTAGCGCGGCCATTGTTCTTGGTTTTTCCTGGCCGAGGTGTCTGGCGAGCCATTCGTCTCGGACGTTATGTTTAAAGGCTGCTAAGGCTTCGGCGTCCGGATAGTCGACTATTTGGTTCTTTTTGGGGAGGAACCTGTTCCAGAATTTGCGTGCTGACTCCCCGGGCTGTTGAGTTATGTGACTTAAATCGTCTGCATCCGGAGGGCGGACATAAGTTCCCTGAAAATTTGCTCAAAACGCATCCTCAAGCTCTTCCCAACTTCCGATGGTATTTTCTGGGAGGCTTTTGAGCCAATGCCGAGCTGGCCCTTTGAGCTTGAGGGGTAGGTATTTTATGGTGTGGAGATCGTCTCCTCTAGCCATATGTATGTGTAGGATATAATCCTCAATCTAGAGTCCGGGGTCTGTTGTTCCGTCATATGCCTCTATGTTTACGGGCTTGAATCCCGCTGGAAATTCATGATCCAGTACCTCGTCGGTGAAACATAGTGGGTGTGCGGCGCCCCTGTATTTAGGTGTGCCGTTATCTTCGAACACTCGGCGGGTTGTGTTGCTTCCTGGAGCCTTCTTTTTTGGCCCATAGATGGACCTGACCGGGCCATCCTTTTTGCGAGGATCCTTATGTGGATCGTGTGCCGGATTGTGTGCGGCGCCGCTTGCCGCTCTTAGCCTGTTATCTGGTCGTCTATCCGGCCAGGCGGCCTCTTTTTTTTACTGTGGGGGCTCTACGGCCTCCTCGTCAAATTCGGGCAACAGCTTGCGCTTCGGGTAGCTCTTTGCTTGGTGACTATTGCCGTATTTATCTGCGGTCTTGAGTACTTTGCTCCATCTCATTCTGAGTACGTCTTCCGCCGTTTTGAGCTTCCGCTTTTGCTTCTTCAAACTTCTTGCCGTGGCGACGAGCCTTCTGTGAAGGTTCTTATGCTCCGGTGATGTGTCCGGCGTGAGATCGTCTGGACTGTTGTTTTCGCCGGGAATGGGTTGCTCGTCCACTGGTTCGCCCTGCCCTATGGCTGGGTCAGTATGGGTGGCGTTGTTATCAAGGTGGGACTTCGGGCGGTGCTTGCGTCGCCATTTTTGTTGTTTTTCGAGGGAATTATCCTTCGCCGCGTCCCGTTGTTCCTCGTTATCGCTTCCTTTTGGTGTATCCACCATGTATACGTCGTGAGTTGAGGTGGCTTTCCAGTGCCCAGTAGGCGCTGGTTCTTGGTCGTCTCCGGCATCGTCGTCCATACCGTCGATGTCTTCGGAGTCGAAATCTAGCATGTCGGTTAAATCATCGACAGTGGCTACTAAGTGGGTGGTGGGTGGGCCTTGAATTTCTTCGTCATCCGCATCCCAACCGTCCTGACCGCAGTTCGGCCAGGGCTCTCCTGATAATGAGAGATACTTTAGCGAACTCAGGATGTCGCCGAAAGGTGAGTGTTGAAAGATGTCCGCAGCGGTGAACTCCATGATCGGCGCCCAATCGGATTTGATTAAAGGGGGCATAGGAGGTTCAGAGTCCGGCAAGGAGTCCGGCACCTCGGAGTCATGAGCTTCACAAGGGACAAGGTCAGTATTCGGCTCTATCGCCGTAGAGGTTGCAGCCCCCGAGGCGGTGTCTAACCATCCGTCCTCGATCTGCATAGCCGGCTCCGAATCGAGGGTCGGAGAGGACTCGTGTGCGGCCTCCAGGGCATTGTCCGGCAGCAGAGCTAGATCATGCCCATCGTGACAGTGTGGTGCACTCGGCTATGGCTCGAATCCATCGAAGATCAAGTCTCCGCGGATGTCAGTCGTGAAGTTCAGACTTCCAGATCTGACCTGGCGGCCAGGGGCGTAGCTTTCGATCTGCTCCAGATGGCCAAACGAATTGGCCCGCAGTGCAAAGCCGCCGAATATGAACATCTGTCCGGGGAGAAAAGTCTCACCCCGGACCGCATCGTTGTTGATGATCGAAGGAGCCATCGAGCGTATCGGTGACGACACAGAGGAACTCTCAATGAAAGCACCAATGTCGGTGTCAAAATCGGCGGATCTCGAGTAGGGGGTCCCGAACTGTGCGTCTAGGCGGATGGTAACAGGAGACAAGGGACACGATGTTTTACCCAGGTTAGGGCCCTCTTGATGGAGGTAAAACCCTATGTCCTGCTTGATTAATATTGATGATGTGGGTATTACAAGAGTAGATCTACCACGAGATCAAGGAGGCTAAACCCTAGAAGCTAGCCTATGGTATGATTGTTGTTATGTCCTACGGACTAAAACCCTCCGGTTTATATAGACATCGGAGAGGGCTAGGGTTACACAGAGTCAGTTACAATGGTAGGAGATCTACATATCCGTATCGCCAAGCTTGCCTTCCACGCCAAGGAAAGTCCCATCCGGACACGGGACGAAGTCTTCAATCTTGTATCTTCATAGTCTTGGAGTCCGACCGATGATGATAGTTCGGCTATCCGGACACCCCCTAGTCCAGGACTCCCTCAATGGCCATGGCCTCCGTTGCCGTTGCCACAACTCCACGGGTGTCCCTCTTCGACTCACCCAACAAGAACATCACCGCCAAGTGCCTCATGGCTAAAGCCACCAACAAGGTAACCCCCAACATCAAAACCACCATCATCACTAATCCCTCCTTGACAGATTGCATTGATGAAAGTGAGAGGTCTAATGAGGAAGTAAATGAATTTGAATCTTTTATGAGTAAGCTCAAGGGCAAATCCAATAAGCACTTTGTTGCTCTCTTGGAACAACTTGGTGAAGCCAATGACATGATCTAGGCTCATGAAGAAACCATCTCTAAGATGGAAGGTCATAGTCGTGACTATGCCGATGAGATATCGGATCTCTCTAATGCTCTTGAGTAAGAGCGTGTGCATCGTTTGGCTCTTGAGGAGTCACACAACGATGACCATGCGAAATTAAAGAAAGATCCTGATCATGCTCTTGTTGTATCTCGTGTGCTAAATTCCGAGAAGGCTAAACTTGGGGTTGACCATGCTAAACTCAAGGAGGAGTTTGATCTACTCGACAAGGCCCACAAGGTCTTGAAGGGTGCTCATGCTAGCCTCAAGGAGGAGTTTGATCTACTCGACAAGGCCCACAAGGTCTTGAAGGGTGCTCATGCTAGCCTCAAGGAGTCTCATGATCAACTCTAAGTGAAGCTAACCAAGGAAAAAGCCACCTTTCCTCACATGGTATTAATTGATAATGCAAATGCTACTAACCCTTGTTGTGAGCATGTGCACCTTGTGGAGGAGAATGCCAAGTTGAAGGAGCAACTTGAGAAAGGCCTTGTAACGTGCATACAAGGTGAGAAGAACCTCAATGACCTTTTGAGCAATCAAAAGGAAGTTGTGGCCAAGGAGGGAGTTGGGTTTGCACCCAAGTCCAAGAACAAGAAGAATAACGACATGACCAAATGACCTCCCCCTCTCAAGCAAACTTTTGTGAAGGAGGGAGAGGTGCTCCTAAGGAGAATAAGAACAATGTGAAGGGTGGTGATATCAAAAAGGGCAATGCCACCCTTCCAACAAAGCCGGCGACTTTAACCCATCTTATGTGTTGTGCCATGCTAGTGATGGGCATGTTTGTGCTAAATTTGTTGGTTCTCCTTATGAGTACATCGAATGGTCTATTTGGGTTCCTAAGACCCTTGTTACTAAAATCAAAGGACCCATTACAAAATGGGTACCTAAAACCAAGCATTGATCTCTTGTAGGTATTTGCTTCCGGTGGGGGATCATGGTTGCTCGATAGTGGAGCCACAAATCATATGACCGGAAGCAAGGACTTGGTGGTGGACGTGCACAAGATCCATTCTATGTGCACCAACATCAAATGGGGTGATGCCTCATCTTCTAAGGTATTGGGTCTTGGCAAGGTTGTCATTTCTCATGATCTAACGATCGAGAAAGTCATGCTTGTTGAGTCCCTTGCTTACCATCTACTTTCCGTTCGTCAACTTGCACTCATGGGTTTTACCACTTGCTTTGATATTGATACCGTGGCCCTCTTATGGAGCAAGACTCTTAAAGTAGCCTTTGTTGGGCATGTCGAGAATGGTCTTTATGTGATTAACTTTTCAGAGCGACCCACTAAGACCGCGACATGCCTAATGGCTAAAGTTGATGTGGGATGGCTTTGGCATCTCCGTTTAGCCCACGTCAATATGAGATCTTTGCAAAGTCTTCTCAAGGGGGACCATGTCCGTGGACTAACAAATGTTAGTTTTGCCAAAGATCGTGCTTGCAGTGCTTGTATCGAAGGAAAGCTTCATGATAAGGCTCACCCTCCCACGACTATCATCTACTCAAAGAGACCCTTGGAGCTCCTTCACATGGATCTCTTTGGGCCTCCATCCTTTGATAGTATTGGAGGTAGAAAGTATTGCTTGATGATTGTGGGTGATTATTCAAGATACACTTGGGTATATTTCTTCAAGAGGAAGAGTGAGACTCAACAAACCGTCATCGACTTTGCAAATGAAGCTCAACGTCAACATAATGCAAAGATCTTGACAATAAGGAGTGACAATGGCACTGAGTTCAAGAACTACACCTTGGATGAGTTTCTTAGTGATGATGGGATCAAGCATCAATATTCTACACCTTATACCCCTCAACAAAATGGTGTCGCGGAGAGGAAGAACCGGACGTTGATGGATGCGGCAAGGACCATGATGGCGGAGTTCAAGTCTCCATACAACTTTTGGGCCAAAGCCATCAACACCGCATGTCATGTATCAAATCGTCTCTATCTCCGCAAAGGCTTGAACAAGACTCCATATGAGATACTCACCGGTAACAAGCCCAACCTCAAGTACTTTCGGGTGTTCGGGTGTAAGTGTTTCATTCTCAAGAAAGGTGTTCATTTGTCTAAATTTGAGGCTAGAGCTTATGAGGGCATATTTGGTGGTTATGCTACAAACTCTCATGCTTACCGTGTCCTCAATAAGTCCAAGGGACATACTGAGGAGACATGTAATGTGGAGTTTGATGAGAATAACGGCTCCCAAGTGGAGCAAAGTGGCACTTGTGATGTAGGTGATGAAATTCCTCCTCAAGCCATAAGAAGAATGGGAGTTGGTTTTATCCTACCCATTGAGGAACCCCTTATGGCCGAAGGAGAAGGACAATGCTCCACTCAAGTGGAGCCATCACCAACCCAAGGCCCACATGCTTCCGAAGAACAAAGTGAAGGCCCTCAACCTCAAGAACAAGACCAAGGGCAAGATCAATCTCAAGTCGGTGTTGAAACACCAAGTGATGCCTAAGGTCAAGTTCCCTCCTCCGGGCAAGTTCAAGATCAAGATCAAGAACAAGCTCAAGTCGGCGCTCAAGATGATCAAGTGACCGCTCCTCAACTCACCCCCGAGGAGGAATTGGAGCGTCGTGCCGCCAAGATTGCATTCAAGCTCTCTACCAAGGGTCATCTCACGAAGAATGTGCTTGGAAGCTTTCAAAAGGGGGTAAGCACTCGTAGACAATTGGCAAACTATTGTGAACATCACGCGATTGTCTCTTGTGTTGAACCCCAAAAGGTCTATGAGGCGCTCGAAGATCCGGATTGGCTCAATGTCATGCATGAATAACTCAACAACTTCGAGTACAACAAGGTGTGGAGATTGGTGCCAAGGCCATCGGGGAACCACAATGTCATTGGAACCAAGTGGATATTCAAGAACAAGCAAGATGCTCATGGGACCATCGTTCGCAACAAGGCAAGATTGGTAGCACAAGGCTACAACCAAGTCGAGGGTATTGACTATGGTGAAACCTTTGCTCCCGTTGCTCGCCTTGAATCCATTTGTTTGTTGATTTCTTATGCTTCTCGTCATAATTTCAAGTTGCAAGAAATGGATGTGAAGAGTGCTTTTCTTAATGGTCCTATTAATGAGTTGGTATTTGTCAAGCAACCCCCAGGGTTCGAGGATCCCTACTTCCCCAATCATGTGTATCAACTCGATAAGGCACTCTATGGCCTCAAGTAAGCCCCACGTGTGTGGTATGACCACCTTACCGAGTTGTTGCAAGATCATGGATTTTAAGTCGGGCAAATCAATCCCACTCTTTTTACTAAGAAGGTCAAAGGGGAGTTGTTTGTATGCCAACTATATATTTATGATATTATCTTTGGTTCCCCTAACAAAGCTTTCAATGAGGAATTTGTTGCTCTCATGACCTCTAAGTTCAAGATGTCTTCGATGGGAGAGTTGAAGTTCTTCCTCGGTTTCGATGTTAAACAAAGAAGAGAAGGAACCTTCATCAACCAAGCCAAATACACTCAAGACATGCTAAAGAGATTCAAGCTAAGTGATGTCAAGCCGGCTTCCACTCCAATGCCCACCAAGTGCCAACTTGACATTGATCCCAATGGTAAAGCGGTGGATCAAAAGGTATATCGCTCCATGATTAGCTCCTTGCTTTACCTTTGTGCATCTAGACCAGATATCATGTTGAGTGTGGGAATTTGTGCATGGTTTCAAGCCGCACCTAAGGAAAGTCACTTTGTGGCGGTCAAGCGAATCTTTCGATATTCGGCTCATACCCCAAACTTTGGCATATGGTACCCAAGAGGATCTAACTTCTAAGCTTGCGGGCTATTCGGACTACGATTGGGTGGGAGACAAAGTGGATAGGAAGTCCACTTCCGGAGGGTGCCAATTTCTTGGTTGCTCTTTGGTGAGTTGGTCCTCCAAGAAGCAAAGTTTTGTGTGTCTCTCTCATCCACCGAAGCGGAGTATGTGGCCGACGGTAGTTGTTGTGCACAACTTCTTTGGATGAGGCAAACTTTAAAGGATTACGGTGTCATTTCTGACAAAGTGCCTCTTTGGTGTGATAATGAAAGTGCCATCAAGATTTATCTCAACCCAGTGCAACACTTCAAGACGGAGCATATTGAGATTCGGTATCACTTCATCCGGGATCACATTAGGCGAGGGGAGGTCGAGCTCAACTACGTCAACACTCATGATAACCTTGCAGATATTTTCACAAAGCCCTTGGATGAAGCAATATTTTGCGAGTTAAGGCATGAGCTAAATATCATTAATTGGAGCAATGTTGCTTGAACCCTCGCACACCCCACCATACTCAACTTGTTATCTTGTTTAGGTGTAGGAATGGACATAGGGGGAGTGTTGGTCTCTCAATGAACTCTTCCCTCCCCCCCCCCCATTATGCATAACTTGATCAACTCTTTCACATTAGCCATTGTTGATGGTACTTGTGCTTCAAAGACGAGTTTTGGTCATGGGTCCAAGGATAATTCTTCGCGGTGCCATAACCTTTTAACTCAAACATAGGTGGCTCCAGCCACCGCCCTTGAGCTTAGGTGTTTTTCCTTGTTGTGTGTTTCTTTTTGCCTAGCTCTTTTCGGTCTCCTAGATGTTTGAATTCTCTAAAGAGTGGTTTTTCTTGTTTGCTTCTTGCGATCTTGAGAGTCTTCTTCATCTTATTACAATGTCTTCTTTCCATCCTAAGCCTCCTTATCCCAAGCCATCTTTTCCAAATGTACACAAGTTTGATCTCCCCTTGTGCTTGGGCTGTTGCAACCTGGCGGTACAACCAATGGTCAGACCGGTTCTACCGGTCTTCCCTTCTGTTGTACAGTCTCAGCGGTACTTTCGGTCCTACATGAGCGGTTCTACCGCTCCTGCCTGTACCAGTACCTCTGACCGGTACTACCGGTGCTTAGACGCGGTGCTACCGGTGCTTAGACACGGTACTACTGCTACTTCTGGAGCGGAAGTACCATTCTCAACCACCAGGTAGCTACAGGATCGATACTACCGCCCCTAGGAGCAGTACTACCGGTTGACATCTGGGGCTTATATAAGGGGAGCAGGTAGAAGGGGTCTTTCTTTTCCCCTTCATGCTCGTCCCTCCTCTTATCCCTCGCTGCCGGTTGCTTCGTCCTTCGTGCCAGAGCGCCCTCAGGCTCTCCGGATCGGTCGGCCCTTCATTGGATCCGCTTTGTGGAGGCTGCTGTCGGTGTCAAAACCGGCGGATCTCGGGTAGGGGGCCCCGAACTGTGCGTCTAAGGCTAATGGTTACAGGAGGTGGGGGACACGATGTTTACCTAGGTTCGGGCCCTCTCGATGGAGGTAATACCCTAATTCCTGCTTGATTGATCTTGATGATATGAGTATTACAAGAGTTGATCTACCACGAGATCATAGAGGCTAAACCCTAGAAGCTAGCCTATGATTATGATTTTTGATGTCCTACGGACTAAACCCTCCGGTTTATATAGACACCGGAGGGGGCCAGGGTTACACAGAGTCGATTACAGAGAAGGAGATCTACATATCTGAATTGCCAAGCTTGCCTTCCACGCAAAGGAGAGTCCCACCTGGACACGGGATGAAGTCTTCAATCTTGTATCTTCATAGTCCAACAGTCCGGCCAAAGTATATAGTCTGGCTGTTCGAGGACCCCCTAATCCAGGAATCCCTCAGTAGCCCCTGAACCAGGCTTCAATGACGATGAGTCCGGTGCGCAGATTGTCTTCGGCATTGCAAGGCGGGTTCCTTCTCCGAATACTCCATAGAAGATTTTGAACATGAGGATCGTGTCCGCTCTGTAAAACAAATTCCACATGACACCATAGAGAGTACAATATTTCACAAATCTAATCTGCTGACAACTTTTCATAGCGTGACATCACGCCTTGGCCCGGTCATTATTCGAACCATTTTCTCAACCAGCTACTGCACGTATTGCGAGGTGGTTTCCTTGGCACATCTTATCGAAGCAGAGATCATGTCCCCTTATCACGGGATTCTCATCAATACAGGTGTGGGTAACCTAACTACACCATCAATCGCGATGCTTGGGGAATAAGCGATTTTACGGGGCAAATGGGGAGGCGCATAGTTTCTACCGCCTTTATAAAGGGATAAGGATTCCTCTTTTTCACCCACGCCTTCTTCTTCCCCTTCCCATCCATTCTCGCACGCTCGAGCTTCAGCGCCCAAGTTCTCACCTTCTCCTCAAAGCCATTCCAAACATGTCTGGAGCGGGAGGCAAGTGGATGGCCTTTGAGGGAGTCCGGGATTAAGGGGTCCTCGGACAGCCGAACTATATACTTTGGCCGGACTGTTGGACTATGAAAATACAAGATTGAAGACTTCGTCCCATGTCTAGATGGGACTCTCCTTTGTGTGGAAGGCAAGCTTGGCAATTCGGATATGTAGATCTCCTTCTCTATAACCGACTCTGTGTAACCCTAGCCCCCTCCGGTGTCTATATAAACTGGAGGGTTTAGTCCGTAGGACTAGGACAACCATAATCATAGGCTAGCTTCTAGGGTTTAGCCACTACGATCTCGTGGTAGATCAACTCTTGTAATACTCATCTCATCACGATCAATCAAGCAGGAAGTAGGGTATTACCTCCATCAAGAGGGCCCGAACCTGGGTAAACATTGTGTCCCCCGCCTCCTGTTACCATTAGCCTTAGATGCACAGTTCGGGACCCCCTACCCGAGATCCACCGGTTTTGACACCGACAGCCTCCTCGGTTACGGAGGAGAGCATTACGAAGCTCCGGGAAACTGGATACCTGGCCGCAAACATTGCGCACCGGCTCCCAGACGCAGGGCAGATCGTCCCTACTCCAGAACCCCATGAGAGGGTAGTATTCCTTTCCCACTTTATCCGCGGACTGGGTTTCCCCCTCCACCCATTTTTCCGCGGGCTCATGTTCTTCTACGGGCTGGACTTCCACGATCTGGCCCCCAATTTCATCCTCAACATCTCGGTGTTTATCATCATGTGCGATGCCTTCCTCCGCATCAAGCCCCACTTCGGCCTGTGGCTGAAAACCTTCAACGTGAAGCCGAAGATAGTGGTCAGCCAGCAAGTGGAGTGTGGAGGCGCCACGGTGGGCAAGATACCCAACGTCATTTGGCTCGAAGGCTCCTATGTGGAGACCGTGAAGTGGTGGCAATCTGGGTGGTTCTATATCACCGAGCCGTGTGATGCCAACTAGGCGGCGGCCCCCAAATTTCGATCTGGCATCCCCATGCGGCTCACCTCCTGGAAAGAGAAGGGATTAGCCTGGGGTGCACCGATGGAGCTGACCGGACTCCAGAACTGTGTCAAAAATATGATAAGCAAGAAAATCAAGCTTGTCAACGTGGTCCAGGTCATGCTCTTCTACTGGATCCTCCCGTGTCAAAGATGGGCATTCAATATGTGGGAGTTCGACCCGGCCGAACACCAGACGCCGCAAGACCTCTTTGACACGACGCACAAAGACGTTTGGAAGTTGTTGTTTAAGGCCGCCGAGGTACCTCCTCCCCTTACCGAGGATCACGAACTCAGCGCAAAGCACCACGCTGATAACCCACAAGTCTAGGGGATCGCAACAGCTTTCGAGGGTAGAGTATTCAACCCAAATTTAATGATTCGACACAAGGGGAGCCAAAAAATATTCTTAAGTATTAGCAGGAGAGTTGTCAATTCAACCACACCTGGATAACTTAGTATCTGCAGCAAAGTATTTAGTATCAAAGTAGTATGATAATAAAGGTAATAGTGGCAAAAGTAAAGATAGCAGCTTTGTAGTAGTTGTAACAGTAGCAACGGAAAAGTAAATAAGCGAAGCACAATATGTGAAAAGCTCATAGGCATTGGATCAGTGATGGATAATTATGTCGGATGCGATTCCTCATGTAATAGCTATAACATAGGGTGACACAGAACTAGCTCCAGTTCATCAATGTAATGTAGGCATGTATTCCAAATATAGTCATACGTGCTTATGGAAAAGAACCTGCATGACATCTTTGTCCTACCCTCCCGTGGCAGAGGGGTCCTAGTGGAAACTAAGGGATATTAAGGCCTACTTTTAATAGAGAACCAGAACAAAGCATTAGCACATAGTGAATACATGAACTCCTCAAACTATGGTCATCACCGAGAAGTATCCCGATTATTGTCACTTCGGGGTTGTCGGATCATAACACATAATAGGTGACTATAGACTTGCAAGATAGGATCAAGAACTCACATATATTCATGAAAACATAATAGGTTCAGATCTAAAATCATGGCACTCGGGCCCTAGTGACAAGCATTAAGCATAGCAAAGTCATAGCAACATCAATCTCAGAACATAGTGGACACTAGGGATCAAACCCTAACAAAACTAACTTGATACATGGTAAATCTCATCCAACCCATCACCGTCTAGCAAGCCTATGATGGAATTACCCACGCACGGTGGTGAGCATCATGAAATTGGTGATGGAGGATGGTTGATGATGACGACGGCGACGAATCCCCCTCTCCGGAGCCCCGAACGGACTCCAAATCAGCCCTCCCGAGAGAGATTAGGGCTTGGTGGCGGCTCCGTATCGTAAAACGTGATGAAACTTTCTCTCTGATTTTCGCAAAACAGAATATATAGAGTTGGAGTTGAGGCCGGTGGAGCATCAGGGGGCCCACAAGACAGGGGGCGCGCCCAGGGGGAGGGCACGCCCCCACCCTCGTGGACAGGGTGTCGGCCCCCTGGCCTTGATTCTTTCGCCAGTATTTTTTATATTTTCCAAAAGTTATCTCCGTGGATTTTCAGGTCATTCCGAGAACTTTTGTTTTCTGCACAATAAACAACACCATGGCAGTTCTGCTGAAAACAGCGTCAGTCTGGGTTAGTTTCATTCAAATCATGCAAATTAGAGTCCAAAACAAGGGCAAAAGTGTTTGGAAAAGTAGATACGTTGGAGACGTATCAACTCCCCCAAGCTTAAACCTTTGCTTGTCTTCAAGCAATTCAGTTGATAAACTGAAAGTGATAAAGAAAAACTTTTACAAACTCTATTTGCTCTTGTTGTTTTAAATATGTAAAGCCAACATTCAAGTTTTCAGCAAAGATTATGAACTAACCATACTCACAATAACACTTAGGTCTCATATTTACTCATATCAATGGCATAATCAGCTAGCGAGCAATAATAATAAAACTCGGATGACAACACTTTCTCAAAACAATCACAATATGATATAACAAGATGGTATCTTGCTAGCCCTTTCTGAGACCGCAAAACATAAATGCAGAGCACCTTTAAAGATCAAGGACTGACTAAACATTGTAATTCATGGTAAAAGAGATCCAGTCAAGCCATACCCAATATAAACTAATAATAATGAATGCAAATGATAGTGTGCTCTCCAGCGGGAGCTTTTTAATAAGAAGGGTGATAACTCAACATAAAAGTAAATAGATAGGCCCTTCGCAGAGAGAAGCAGGGATTTGTAGAGGTGCCAGAGCTCGATTTTAAAATAGAGATGAATAACATTTTGAGCGGTATACTTTCACTGTCAACGCAATAACTATGAGATGGCGATATCTTCCATGCTACATACATTATAGGCGGTTCCCAAACAGAATGGTAAAAGTTTATACTCCCCCACCACCAACAAGCATCAATCCATGGCTTGCTCAAAACAACGAGTGCCTCCAACTAACAACAACCTTGGGGGAGTTTTGTTTAATTATTTTGATTTGCTTTGATCTTTTTGAGCATGGGACTGGGCATCTCGGTTACCAGCCATTTTCTCGTGAATGAGGAGCGGAGTCCACTCTTCTTGAGAATAACCCACCTAGCATGGAAGATACAAACATCCCTAGTTGAAACATGAGCTGCTCGAGCATACAAAACAGAATTTCATTTGAAGGTTTGGAGTTTGGCACATACAAATTTACTTGGAACGGCATGTAAATACCGCATATAGGAAGGTATGGTGGACTCAGATGGAACAACTTTGGGGTTTATGGATTTTGGATGCACAAGCAGTATTCCTGCTTAGTACAGGTGAAGGCTAGCAAAAGACTGGGAAGCGACCAACTGAGAGAGCGACAACAGTCATGAACATGCATTAAAATTAATTTACACCAAGTACAAGCATGAGTAGGATATAATCCACCATGAACATAAATATCGTGAAGGCTTATGTTGATTTGTTTCAACTACATGCGTGAACATGTGCCAAGTCGAGTCACTCAATTCATTCAAAGGAGGATACCATCCCATCATACCGCACCATAATCATTTTAATAGCATGTTGGCACGCAAGGTAAACCACTATAACTCATAGCTAATTAAGCATGGCACAAACAACTATAATCTCTAAATATCATTGCAAATATGTTTACTTCATAATAAGCTGAATCAGGAATGATGAACTCATCATATTTACAAAAACAAGAGAGGTCGAGTTCATACCAGCGTTTCTCATCTCAATCAGTCCATCATATATCGTCATTATTGCCTTTCACTTGCACAACTAAATGATGTGTATAATAATAATAATAGTGCACGTGCATTGGACTAAGCTAGAATCTGCAAGCATTCAACTCAAGAGAGAAGACAAAGTAATATAGGCTCTAAGTTAAATAAACAATCATGCAAATGAGGGCCACTAAACATTTTCAATATGGTCTTCTACTCTCGACCCCCAAAGGAAAGAAAAGGAAATAAAACTATTTACATGGGAAAGCTCCCAACAAGTAAAAGAAGAACGAGAAATCTTTTTTTGGGTTTTCATTTTAATTTCTACTACAAGCATGGAAACTAAACTAACTATTTTTTTTGGTTTTTCTTAAGGTTTATCAATCACACAAGAAGAAGGCTAGAAAAAGAAATTAAATTAGCATGGATAATACAATGAAAGAGTATGAGCACCGACAACTAGAATAGTGGGTGAACATGAATGTAAAGTCAGTGAGAAATACGTACTCACCCGAGCTTAGGCTTTTGGCCTAAGTTGGCTTATTGCCAAGGATAGCCTGGCTAATATACGAAGTTATAACCGGGGTCGTACTGAGATGCAACAGCCAATGCATCCTGAGTTGCGGCATGTTGGCGAGCTGCCTCCGCTCTCCCCTCAGGTTCGGCTGCCTCCTCCCTGGTAACAACATATCTTCGTTTTGCCTGGTAATCAAAAAGGGAAGGAGCAGGGAGCGTAACATGGACAGTGCTATGTCTGTCAAAGATTAGTCGATACTGGAGGAATTGTTCATTACTCAAAAGAAAACGATGTTTGACCATCGCGTCGTAATCTAAATAAGTAGGAAGCAACTCCATATCCTCCTCTCGTGGGGCTATACCAAGCTAATTAGCAACACGGGTCGCATAAATCCCTCCAAATAAATCTCCAGATATACCATTATTATGCAACCTACGTGCAACTATTGCCCCCAAGTTGTAATCATTATTACCTAATACGGCACTCTTGAGGACACAAAGATCAGGGACCCACATGTGACATGCTTCATCTTTATCATTAATTCATCTACCAATGAAGAGAGAAAAATAATGTATAGCAGGAAAATGAATGCTCCCTATGGTAGCTTGTGCTATATCCCTAGAATCTCCCACAGTGATACTAGTAAGAAAGTCTTTATATTCGGATTTGTGGGGTTCGTGAACATTGCCCCACTGCGGGAGCTTGCAAGCAGTAGTGAAACCTTCTAAGTCCATGGTATAAGATTTATCATAAATATCAAATAGGACACTCTGAGAATTACGTGAAGATGTATATTTAAACCTTCTTACGAATGAACCAGTCAATTGGTAGTAGTGAGGACACTTATCTTGTAAGAAGTCCTCAAGATCGGCATTACGCACATATGCGTCAAATTCATCCTTAATGCCTGCCTTGACCATAAACTCTTGTGATGGCCACTCACAAGCTTGCACTTTAGCATCCCTTGGTGGTTCATCGTCTTGCTCACGCATAGCACGCCTAGGTCCTCTCTTTGTTGAGGAACCACCTTGGTACATTCTCCTGGACATATTTCTTTTTCTAAAAAATTTCTAAAATTTTAGGAACTTCAAAATAAAAGTGAATAAAACTAAACAAGATTGGTAGCAACTACTCCTACAAGTGCCTAGAGCCTATATCATGCATTAGAATTACATGGGACCTCATAAATTTGACATGCAAGCTCAAGAACAGGGTCACCAAGCAATAATCTCCCAAAGCAGTTTTGTAAATGGAGCTTTGAGCAAGGAGATCGAAAATCGCATCAAAATGAGCTAGAACTCATGCTTGAGATGGATGGGGATTTTTTTGGGAAGAAGATGGAGTGTGTGGGTGCAGGAATAAGTGGAGGGGGGCACCATGGGCCCACGAGACACGGGGCGCACCCAGGGGGTGTGGGCGCGCCCTCCACCCTCGTGGCCAGGTTCTTGCCCCCCTGTAGTGTTTTCAGTGCCTAAAATACTCAAATAACCCATAAAAAATCATACTAAATTTGCAGGGCATTTGGAGCACTTTTATTTTCGGGATATTTTTTTTATTGCACGGATAATTCAGAAAACAGACAGATAATACTATTTTTGCTTTATTTATTCTAAATAACAGAAAGTAAAAAAGAAGGGTATAGAAGGTTGTGCCTTCTAATTTCATCCATCTCATGATCATCAAAATGAATCCACTAATAAGGTTGATCAAGTCTTGTTAACAAACTCATTCCGAATAACACGGAACCGGAGAAATTTTGAATAACACTAAGTTACCTCAACGGGGATATGAACATCCCCAACAATAAGAATATCATACTTTTTCTTGACAGTAGGAAGAGGAAATTCAAAACCTCCAATAATGATAGTTGGAATTTTTCCAATAGAATTGATGCTATGAATTTGGGGTTGTTTCTTCAGAAAGTGTACCGTATGCTCATTACCATTAACATGAAAAGTGACATTGCCTTTGTTGCAATCAATAACAGCCCCTGCAGTATTCAAAAAGGGTCTACCAAGGAAAATCTACATACTATCGTCCTCGGGAATATCAAGAAAAACAAACTCCATTAATATGGTGACATTTGCAACTACAACAGGCATATCCTCACAAATACCGACAGGTATAGCAGTTGATTTATTAGCCATTTGCAAAGATATTTCAGTAGGTGTCAACTTATTCAATTCAAGTCTACGATATAAAGAGAGATGCATAACACTAACACCGGCTCCAAGATCACATAAAGCAGTTTTAACATAATTTCTTTTAATGGAGCATGGTATAGTTGGTACCCCTGGATCTCCAAGTTTCTTCGGTATTCCACCCTTAAAAGTATAATTAGCAAGCATGGTGGAAATTTCAGCTTCCGGTATCTTTCTTTTATTTGTAATTATATCCTTCATATACTTAGCATAAGGATTTAATTTAATCATATCAGTTAAGTCATTACGTAAGAAGATAGGTATAATCATTTCAACAAAGCGCTCAAAATCCTCATCATCCTTTGTTTTGGATGCTTTAGGAGGAAAGGGCATAGGTTTCTGAACCCATGGTTCTCTTTTTTTACCGTGCTTCCTAGCAACAAAATCTCTTTTATCATAACGTTGATTCTTTGATTGTCGGTTATCAAGATCAATAGTAGGTTCAATCTCTACCTCATTGTTATTGCTAGGTTGAGCATCAACGTGAACATTATCATTAACATTACACCAGGTTCATGTTCATCACCTGATTGTGTTTCAGCATCGGAAATAGAAATATTATTAGGATTCTCAGGTGTGTCTACAACAGGTTCACTAGAAGCATGCAAAGTCCTATCATTTTTCTTTTTCTTCTTTTTAGAAGAACTAGGTGCCTCTAAATCATTTCTCTGAGAATCCTGCTCGATTCTCTTAGGGTGGCCTTCAGGATACAAAGGTTCCTGAGTCATTCTACCAGTTCTAGTAGCCACTCTAACAGCAAAATCATGTTTATTATTTAATTCATCAAGCAAATCACTTTGAGCTTTAAGTACTTGCTTAGCTTGAGTGGTAACCATAGAAGCATATTTGCTAATGAGTTTAAGTTCACCTTTAACTCTAGCCATATAATCACTCAAGCTTCCTATCTCGAAAGCATCATTCTTTAATTCTCTAACAACATAAGAATTAAAACTTTCTTGCCTAGCCATAAAGTCATCAAATTCATCTAAGCATGGGCTATGAAATTTAGTAGACGAGATTTCAACGTTATCATATTTATAGAGAGAATTTACATTTACTACCTATGTCGGGTTATCAAGACAATGTGGTTCTTCAACAGGAGGTATATTAAGACCATGTATTTCTTCAATAGGAGGTAAATTCTTAACATCTTCAGCTTTTATACCTTTTTCTTTCATTGATTTCTTTGCCTCTTGCATATCTTCAGGACTAAGAAATAGAACGCCCCTCTTCTTTGGAGTAGGTTTAGGAATAGGCTCGGGAGTTGGCTCAATTGGCTCAGTGCCTCAGGAATTGGATCAGGAGGAGTCCTATTATTTTCATTAGTCAACATATTATTCAATAGTAATTCAGCTTGGTCGACTGTTCTTTCCCTGAAAACACAACCAGCACAACTATCCAAGTAGTCCTTGGAAGCATCGGTTAGTCCATTATAGAAGATATCAAGTATTTCATTTTTCTTAAGAGGATGATCAGGCAAAGCATTAAGTAACCGGAGAAGCCTCCCCCAAGCTTGTGGGAGACTCTCTTCTTTGATTTGCACAAAATTATATATTTCCCGCAAGGTAGCTTGTTTCTTAGGAGCAGGAAAATATTTAGCAGAGAAGTAATAAATCATATCCTGGGGACTACGCACACAACCAGGATCAAGAGAATTAAACCAAGTTTGAGCATCACCCTTTAATGAGAACGGAAATATCTTAAGGATATAATAATAGTGAGACGTATCATCATTAGTGAACAGGGTGGCTATATCATTTAACTTGGTAAGATGTGCCACAACAGTTTCAGATTCATAGCCATAAAAAGGATCAGATTCAACCAAAGTAATAATTTCATGATCAACAGAGAATTCATAATCCTTATCAGTAACACAGATAGGTGAAGTAGCAAAAGCAGGGTTAGGTTTCATTATTGCATTAAGAGATTGCTGCTTCCATTTAGCTAATAACTTCTTAAGATTGTATCTATCCTTGCAAGCAAAGATAGCTCTAGCAGCTTCTTCATCCATAACATAACCCTCAGGAACAACGGGCAATTCATAATCAGGGGGAGAACTTTCATCATCACTATCATCAATAATTTCATTTTCAATAATTTCATTCTCTCTAACCCTAGCAAGTTGTTCATCAAGAAATTCACCTAATGGCAAAGTAGTATCACGCACAGAAGTAGTTTCATCATAAGTATCATGCATAGCAGAAGTGGCATCATCAATAACATGTGACATATCAGAGTTCATAGCAGTAGCAGGTTTAGGTGTCGCAAGCTTACTTAAAACAGAAGGAGAGTCTAGTGCAGAGCTAGATGGCAGTTCTTTACCTCCCCTCGTAGTTGAGGGAAAAATCTTTGTTCTTTCGTCTTTCAAGTTCCTCATAGTGATCAACAGATATAAATCCCAAGTGACTCAAAGAATAGAGCTATGCTTCCCGGCAACAGCGCCAGAAATTAGTCTTGATAACCCACAAGTGTAGGGGATCGCAACAGCTTTCGAGGGTAGAGTATTCAACCCAAATTTATTGATTAAACACAAGGGGAGCCAAAGAATATTCTGAAGTATTAGCAGTTGAGTTGTCAATTCAAACACACATGGATAACTTAGTATCTAGAGCAAAGTATTTAGTAGCAAACTAGTATAATAATAAAGGTAATAGTCGCAAAAGTAAAGATAGCAGCTTTGTAGTAGTTATAATAGTAGCAACGGAAAAGTAAATAAGCGAAGCACAATATGTGAAAAGCTCGTAGGCATTGGATCAGTGATGGATAATTATGTCGGATGCGATTCCTCGTGTAATAGCTATAACATAGGGTGACACAGAACTAGCTCCAGTTCATCAATGTAATGTAGGCATGTATTCCGAATATAGTCATACGTGCTTATGGAAAAGAACTTGCATGACATCTTTTATCCTACCCTCCCGTGGCAGCGGGGTCCTAGTAGAAACTAAGGGATATTAAGGCCTCCTTTTAATAGAGAACCGGAACAAAGCATTAGCACATAGTGAATACATGAACTCCTCAAACTATGGTCATCACCGAGAAGTATCCCGATTATTGTCACTTCGGGGTTGTCGGATCATAACACATAATAGGTGACTATAGACTTGCAAGATAGGATCAAGAACTCACATATATTCATGAAAACATAATAGGTTAAGATCTGAAATCATGGCACTCGGGCCCTAGTGACAAGCATTGAGCATAGCAAAGTCATAGCAACAACAATCTCATAACATAGTGGATACTAGGGATCAAACCCTAACAAAACTAACTTGATTACATGGTAAATCTCATCCAACCCATCACCGTCCAGCAAGCCTACGATGGAATTACTCACGCATGGCGGTGAGCATCATGAAATTGGTTATGGAGGATGGTTGATGATGACGACGGAAACGAATCCCCCTCTCCGGAGCCCCGAACAGACTCCAGATCAGCCCTCCCGAGAGAGATTAGGGCTTGGCGGCGGCTCCGTATCATAAAACGCGATGAAACTTTCTCTCTGATTTTTTTCTCCGCGAAATGGAATATATAGAGTTGGAGTTGAGGTCGGTGGAGCATCAGGGGGCCCACGAGACAGGGGGGCGCGCCCAGGGGGAGGGCGCGCCCCCCACCCTCGTGGGCAGGGTGTGGGCCCCCTGGCCTTGGTTCTTTCGCCAGTATTTTTTATATTTTCCAAAAGTTATCTCTGTGGATTTTCAGGTCATTCCGAGAACTTTTGTTTTCTGCACAATAAACAACACCATGGCAGTTCTGCTGAAAACAGCGTCAGTCCAGGTTAGTTTCATTCAAATCATGCAAATTAGAGTCCAAAACAAGGGCAAAAGTGTTTGGAAAAGTAGATACATTGGAGACGTATCACCCGCCAATCCGGTAAGCTCTCTATATTTTACACGATGATCCTTTCCCCAGTATATTCGTGGGAGGAATCTAATGCCTCCACACCAATTTAACAGGACTGGGTAGCAACAACGGAGCAGATCGACTGTCCAGCTCCACTGCCCGAAGATCCAGCAATGGCTCTCCTAATGGAGATGTTGTTTCCGGCGCCCTATGAGGTGTCGGAGAATAAGGCCAAGAAGAAGGCCACGGGGACCAGGAAAGGTCTTCGGTGCAAGGTAGTCTCGGACTCATCGTCTGAAGACACCGAAGTGCGCTCCTCCAACGAAAACGAGGAGGAGAAAGAGGAAAGCCCTCCCCCCCAACCGGGGGGGACAAGGAAAGGAAGGCCGCCCCGTCTGGGGAGGCCAAAGGGTCCAAGATGGGGAAGACCCTCCCTCCAGACCACTCCACAACAGCCGCCTATAGCGACGAGGAGTGGCTGCCCAGGGGACAAGCCCCTGGCAAAGTCGTAAGTATCTGGATACCATAATACTTCCGGCATGTTTTGCTTTATTGCTTCTTATCATGTTAAATATGATCGTGCAGTCCGTCCAAAGCCCGCATCGACTTATCCTCCTCGGATGGGTCTTTGAGCGCGTCGGTGATGAACAGCGATTCGCTCCCAACGGCCACCACCCCCCGGCCCGCGGACGACACCGAGGTGTTGTCTCAGAGAATACCGGGCCAGGGGGAGATAGTTCTGGAGGCGCCCCAAGGTGAAATCCCCGACGCCGGGCACATGGGGGGGAAGACCCCCATGGATTCTGATGAGGGGGGCCGCAACAAGTTTGGCCCTCAGCCGTATACTGCGCCGGAACCTCCAGTGGTTCCGGATTCAGGCAGGCGGCTCCTCGCAAAGGGGGGCGAGCCGCCTGTGCCGATGACCTCTGTCCATCCAGAGGCATCGGTCAACTTTCTGGAAGCGCTTCAGGGCACTTCCATTGATGAAGAACACAGTATTCTTATGAGTACGGTGATTGAGAAGGTTCAGTCCGCCAAAAGTGGATTGACCGAAGCCTGCACCAGCCTCCTAACAGGCTTTGAGGTAAGGAATCAAATTTTGAGAAAATATCACAGCATAGACATTAGCCCCTGATGCTCTATTTGGTGTTCGGAAAGAAAAGCCGAACAGAGGATCAAATAACATCCACATGAGTCTAATAAGAGTATGTCTATGTGAATAAGCAGGCGTCGCTGCTGGCCGCTGCCGCTCGTACTGCGGAGGTCTCCGGACTGAACCGGGACCTGGAGTGGAACAAGGAAGAGCTCGGCCTCGTGAAGAGGCAGCTCGAAGAGAACAAAGGTACACAATGCCCTGTTTGTATGCCATATAAAGGAAAAGTTGTTGATGCTAATAGAAGCGTCATGAATTTAATAGGGGCCACGACTGAAGTGGCGGCCCTTAAGAAGGCGTTGTCCGAGGCCGAAGACAAGGCGGCCAACGAGCGCATCGAGCGCGAGAAACAAGAGGCTCAGGTTGATGAGGTCCAATAAGAGCTCCAGGACTTCGTCAAAAAATTCAAGTCCTTGGAGTGTGACTCCAAGGCGCAAGAGTTTGAGCTTGCGAAGGCCCTCCAGAGCACACAAGACGCCAAGGCCGAAGCCCAAAAGGCCCTCCAGGAGATTCAGGCGGCCAAGAAGATAACGGCGGGTAAGGCATTCATTATGCAAAGCAAGAATGTGAAGGAGACTTTCCTTTTACTTACCCGAATTCGGAGCTCTCCAGGAGCGTTCGCAGATCTGCCGCGTAGCATATCGGATGACGCGGAGTTCTATCGTGCCGAAGAAGGGGGCTCGACAGAGAAGTTGTTCTGGTCTCAATACACTGGGACCGAACATCCGATGCCCTTGAGCGACCAGCTGAAGCAACTAGTCTAACTACACAAGGTGGCCGAACTGGCCATGAAGGACCTCATAGTCCGGCTATGTCCTGGAGAGCCCCTGTCCAGCAGCTACTTCGGCCTTGTAAAGCGGCTGGTAAGTGCCTGTCCGCGGCTTGAAGTCATTAAGCGGTCCGTCTGCATTAAAGGTGCGCGCATGGCCTAGGCCCATGCGAAAGTGCACTGGGTGAAGATGGATGCCGAGAAGCTGGTGACGGAGGGGCCGCCGAAGGGCAAGGAGCATCGCCACCCCGAACAGTATTATGACAATGTCCTGAAGGATGCCCGCCTTGTGGCGGAGGAATGTGCTAAGGATGTAATATTTGAATGAATGTACTCATGTCGTCATGTAATATGAAAACGAGTTCATGTGTGCTATATAACGCTTGTTGATTTAAAATATTACCTTCTGTGCAGCCATTTATAGAATCTGAGAGTTGGCCAGTCGTCGGCTTCTGTCCCCATGTAACTAGTACTGGGGTGTTTGGGATAAATCTAAAACCTCTTTATCCAAATTTTTTGGTCCTTTAAGGAGGTGTTTAGCGCAGCAACACAAGGCAATCGGACTATACAGCTTTATCACTCTCACTTAGCCATAGAAGTCTACAATTTTAAATTTTGGCGAAGCCCCTAGTATTCGAAAGGCCGAACTTGGGGCGCTATGCACGCCTAAATCGGACAAGGCCGATTCCTCGCCTGAAGCGGAAAATATCTTTAAGGATTTGAGACCTCTCGAACAGCGACCAACTCTAGCCTCATCGTGACAGTTAGTTTTCGGCTTTCTCTACTGAGGTGCTCGTCCGAAAGAACCGAGACACAATCGCAGTAGTTCTCCCTGTGTTACCTTAGCCGATATAGCGGAACATAAGGTACCAAAACATGGGAGCCGGGCAAACCCAACTATTGACCCAAGACATGATTCGGAGTTGATGCATATAATGCTATAAGTTCGGGGTGTCGCACTATCGAAAGTGTTCGGACTTTTCTTGCCGTGTTATGGGGTACACTGAAGCCCCTGGCGAGCCGGACGTACCAAAATGTACGGGTGCAATTTGTAATAAAATAAGCAGTAAAGGAAAAGGATAAAGAAATGTAATAGTAAGCTGACATTGTACATTATTTTCCATTGTTATTTAAATAATACGTCAAAGCGTATGTATACAAGTAGTGTGATAAGCAAAATAGAACTATTTGACATGTCCTGGCCAAGGGTAAGCTGCATGTGGGTATGTAAAACAGGTATAACGATCATTATCGGAGACCACCTGGAGATTCCTTTGTATGCCAAAGCTTCTTGACTCCTTGGTGTTTCCATCCCGTTATGTGTCTGATAGTCGGACTATCGGGAGGGCCTCCCGAAAATAGGGACCTGAAAAGAAAAGGTGTGAAGATATATGGATCCTGGGGCGGTTGAGCCGCATTGTGGACCGTGTCATAGTCGTGCCTCCGCCTATGCCCATGGTATTTTGAGTGCGTCATTATGTACGCGCGGCACAAATTTCGCTGCTTGACTGGGATTAGGATGGAGGCCAAATTACTAGGCGAGCTCTGGATGTGCCGGACGATCCTGTTGCAGGGTACTCTGGACTCGCTTGACAGTGTCCGAGGGCTTTATCGCCAAATTGGTGGTCTGCCTAAGAAGGCTGCTTTGTACTTCTGATGCGAGGGCCGCAGTGTGCTCCTCCGTACGGAGCGAGCGCTCTGTGTTTCCATTAACTGTTATAACCCCGCGAGGTCCTGGCATTTTGAGCTTCAGGTATGCATAATGCGGTACCACATTGAATCTGGCGAATGTGGTTCGTCCGAGCAGTGCGTGATAGCCACTGCGGAAGGGGACGATATCGAAGATTAACTCCTCGCTTTGGAAGTTGTACGGAGATCCGAAGACCACTTCTAGTGTGATTGAGCCCGTGCAATAGGCCTCTACACCTGGTATGACACCTTTCAAGGTGGTTTTTGTGGGTTTGATCCTTGAGGGGTCGATGCCCATTTTGCGCAATGTATCCTGATAAAGAGGGTTCAGACTGCTGCCACCGTCCATAAGGACTCGTGTGAGATGGAATCCGTCAATGATGGGGTCGAGGACCAATGCGGCCAAACCGCCATGACGGATACTAGTAGGATGGTCCCTGCGATTGAAAGTGATCGGACAAGAAGACCACGGGTTGAACTTTGGGGCAACTAGCTCCATCGGATAGATGTCCCTTAGTGCACGCTTCCGTTCCTGCATGGGAATATGGGTTGCATATATCATGTTAACCGTTTTCACTTGGCGAGGAAATTTCTTCTGTCCTTCTGTGTTTGGCGGCCGGGGCTCTTCGTCGTCGTCGCTATGCAGCCCCTTTTCCTTTTTTCCGGCATTCAACTTGCCGGCCTATTTGAACACCCAGCATTCTTTGTTGGTGTGGTTGGCTGGTTTATCGGGGGTGCTGTGAATCTGACACGAGCGATTGAGTATGCGGTCCAGACTGGACGAGCCCGGATTTTTTCTTTTGAATGGCTTTTTCCACTGACCGGACTTAGAGCCACTGAATCCGGCATTGACTGCCGTGTCTTCGGTGTTATCGCCGTTGTTGCGACGCTTGTGTTTGTTGCGTCGTGGCTTGTCGTTACTATCTCTGGCATCTGAAGTGCCATGATTTCTTGATGTGCTGTTGCTACGAGCCAGCCAGTTATCCTCGCCCGCACAAAAGCGGGTCATGAGTGTCGTGAGGGCTGCCATGGACTTTGGCTTCTCTTCGCCGAGGTGTTGGGCGAGCCACTCATCGGGATGTTATGCTTAAAGGCCGCTAGGGCTTCGGCATCCGGACAGCCGACAATTTGGTTCTTTTTAGTTAGGAACCGATTCCAGAATTTCCTGGCTGACTCTCCGGGCTGTTGGGTTATGTGACTTAAGTCATCAGTGTCCGGTGGTCGCACATAAGTGCCCTGGAAGTTGTCAAGGAATGCGTCTTCCAGGTTCTCCCAACTGCCAATGGAGTTTGCCGGCAACCTATTCAGCCAATGCTGAGCCGGTCCTTTGAGCTTGAGTGGGAGGTACTTGATGGCATGTACGTCATCGCCGCGGGCCATGTGAATGTGGAGAAGGAAATCTTCAATCCATACCGCGCGGTCTGTTGTACCATCATATGGTTCAATGTTCACGGGTTTAAACCCTTCTAGGAATTCATGATCCATTACTTCGTCAGTGAAGCATAGGGGGTGTGCAGCGCCTCTATGCCGGGATACATCACGATGCAGTTCAAATGAGCCTGGTCTGTTGTATTAGGCCCGGACGGACTTGTTTTTAGTATATCCGGCGTGACGGTCATCATCATGTGTTGTGGCGCGCCCCCGTGATCCGTAGATCGGTCTTGATTGTCCTGCTTTTTTTCCAGTACGTCTCATAGGTCCTTCGTGTAGCCCCGGCCCTTAGTGTTATTGTTTGCTTGGAGACGGGGTGCGACTGGGGTTTGGGCTAATACGCCGCTTTGTCTCGGCCATGAGGTGGCCGGTCAGCCGCATCATGCACTGGTAGTGTGGGCTTTAATGCCTCTTCGTCGAGTTGAGGTAGCAACCTGCGCTTTGGGTAACTTTTGGTAGGGCGCTCGAGTCTGTATTCCTCGGCAGCCAGGACTTCGGTCCATCTATCAGTTAGCAGATCTTGATCAGCTTGAAGTTGCTGCTTTTTCTTCAGGCCTTTTGCAGTGGCTATAAGCCGGCGCTTGAAGCGCTCCTGCTCGACGGGATCCTCAGGCATGGTGAATTCTTCGTCGCCGAGGCTCACTTTGTCTTTGGAGAGGGGCATGTAATTGTCATCCTATGGTTCTCCATCTGTTGCCTGTTCCTTAGGGCTAGCTTGCCCGTCCTCCCGCTCGGCCTGCTCGAAGCCTGGCTGGACAGGATTGTTTTCGTCTTTAGCACCATCCGGATTGCTATCGTCTCTTGTGCCGGTATCGCTATTTTTGTTCTGGCGGAGCTTAGAGTGGCGCCTATGACGCCGGTGCTTAGATTGCTTCTCAGGGGGAATATCCTCCATTGCCTCATCGCCATTACTTTCTTTTGG
This sequence comes from Triticum aestivum, assembly GCF_018294505.1. Classification (NCBI taxonomy): domain Eukaryota; kingdom Viridiplantae; phylum Streptophyta; class Magnoliopsida; order Poales; family Poaceae; genus Triticum; species Triticum aestivum. Next base: position 759,925,484 of record NC_057798.1, on the reverse strand, counting down.
GGTGTCCACCATGTATATATCATATGATGAGGTTCTTGTCCAGCGCCCTGTGGGCGGTGGTTTCTGTTCTTCTCCAGCATCGTCGTCCATACCGTCGATGTCTTCCGAGTTAAAATCAAGCATGTCGGTTAAGTCATCGACGGTGGCTATTAAGTGGGTGGTGGGTGGGGAACGAATTTCGTCGTCCGCTTCCCACTCCAGTCGGACATAGTTCGGCCAAGAGTCTCCTGGCAAACAGAGAGACCTCGATGAATTTGGCACGTCGCCCAAAGGCAAGTGCTGAAAGATATCCGCGGAGGTAAACTTCATGATCGGTGCCCAATCAGATTCGATAGGCACGGACGCACGCGGTTCGGAGCCTGTGGCTGGAGACGAGTCCGAGGGTCCGATGACACCAGCCTCATAGGAGGGGGAGTATGTGTTTGGCTCTATCACCGCTGAGTGTGCGGCCTTCGTTGCAGAGTCCATCCACCCGTCTTCGGATGGTGCGATTTGCTCCGGATTGAGGGCCGGGGCAGCCGCAGGTGTGATCTCCCGAACACTGTCCGATGGAAGATCTAAGTCATGCTCGTCGTGACAGTTTGGAGCACCTGCCATGGGCTCGAATCCGTCGAAGATCAAGTCTCCGCGGATGTCGGCAGTATAGTTCAAGCTTCCAAACCTGACCTGATGGCCAGGGGCGTAGCTATCGATCTGCTCCAGATGGCCAAGCGAGTTGGCCCGCAGTACGAAGCCGCCGAATACGAAGATCTGTCCGGGGAGGAAAACCTCACCCTGGACTGCATCGTTGAAGATGATTGAAGGGGCCATCAAGCCTTATCATGACGACACAGTGGAACTCTCAATGAAAGCACCAATGTCGGTGTCAAAACCGGCGGATCTTGGGTAGGGGGTCCCGAACTGTGTGTCTAAGGCTAATGGTAACAAGAGGCGGGGGACACGATGTTTACCGAGGTTAGGGCCCTCTCGATGGAGGTAATACCCTACTTCCTGCTTGATTGATCTTGATGATATGAGTATTACAAGAGTTGATCTACCACGAGATCACAGAGGCTAAACCCTTGAAGCTAGCCTATGATTATGATTGTTGTTGTCCTACGGACTAAACCCTCCGGTTTATATAGACACCGGAGGGGGATAGGGTTACACAGAGTCGGTTACAGAGAAGGAGATCTACATATTCGAATTGCCAAGCTTGCCTTCCACGCAAAGGAGAGTCCCACCCGGACAAGGGACGAAGTTTTCAATCTTATATCTTCATAGTCCAACAGTCCAGCCAAAGTATATAGTCCAGCTGTCCGAGGACCCCCTAATCCAGGACTCCCTCAGCCGCCTCCTCTTTGATCTCTTCCATGGATACCGGTAATGTCATGTTCTTATCCTTCTTAGGGTTCCTCATTTTGAATCCAACTCTAAGGCATTGCTTGTGTTCCCACATTTTTGGCCAAATGGTTGGTGGCAGAGATTAGGGATGGCACCCGCAGGGTATGGGTACGGGTGGAGCTACCCCATACCCTTACCTGTCCGCCCTGAGTTTACCCATCACCCATACCCATACCCGTCAAGGGTACAATTTTTTCCCATACCCTTCACCCGACAGGGTATATGGGTACCCGCGGGTAAAAATACCCGCGTTTACAACACATCAATTGAGTAGAAAATAGTTATAAAAAGCAACATATAATCATAAATTATTAATAGCAACACATTTTAAACAACAATGTACAACAACATATTGTAACAACAACATATTCTCATAAACAAAAATACTTGCTTATAAAGTGACATATAAAAAATTTAAACGACAACACATAATCATAAATAACAACACATATGCATACACTTTAAGTTCACGAAATCATGATAAATTATAGAGATAATTTGAATACACATTAGAGTTTTTACCTAGCGTGATTAGGAGGGGAAATGAATACATTGGGATATTAACGGAAACCCACCTGTCAACATTTTAGATGGGTACATGGGTACGCGGGCATGGGTTATACGATCCCATACCCGTACGCTCTCTACCCGATGGGTATGATACTTTCCCATTTAAGTACCCATGGTTAATTTTTTGTCCCACACCCTTACCCTAATAGGGTTTTTACCCACAGGGTATGCGGGTAATGGGTACCCATTGCCATCCCTAGGAGAGATCCGTATAGCCTCCTTCTGCTTCATGTGCGTATGTAGAGATAGGAATATGGCATATAGATTCGAGAACAGGCGGTTTCCGTTCTTCCACTCGGCGGATTCGCTCCCAGCGGTACTACCGCTCCTTGCGAGCGGTACTACACCCTGGGCGGTACTACCGGTGGCCCAACCGGAACAATCGGTTTCTCTGAACCTATGTACCATGTTTCTCTTCTACTCACTTACATGAAACATATTCCTCTGATCTTGTGTACATTCCTCTCATCTTTGCTGGTGTTTCTGTGTGCTCTCTGTGTGCGTCTGCAGGAGGTTCTAGTTCCCGTGCTGCTCGGAAGCCTCAAAACACCAAGAAGAGGGCCCGTAGGGGCAAACCATCCGATGACAATGAGTACTCTCATGAGGTGGTGTTTCCTACCAAGGCCACTCGTCGGGAGAAGTCTGCTGCTGCCAAGCAACGAGTTGCGGTGCCCGTGCACAAATGGAAGATGTCGGGCTGGCAAAAGCTTCGTTTCCAAGATCCCTACACTGTTGCACCAAATCCCTGTTGGAACAACCCTCAGTTCCGGAATGAGTTACAGATGAGGATTGTGTCAGAAGTGTTCGAGCATCACAAGAACAAGTTCACCCGGATGTGGTCCATTGACGTTGATCATTGGAGGAACCACCCTGATTACTTTGGAGAGGCTCTGGCAATCTGTGAAGAGTTTGATTCGATAAAGCTCATGACCGTGAACTGTGATTTCGATGTGCAGCTCGTCCATCAGTTCTATGCTACAGTCCACTTCGGCTCTGATGAGGAATGCCATCTCTCCTTTATGTGCTGTGATGAGTTCTTTCATGTCCCATGGAGAGCTTTCCACAATGCTCTTGGTTATGAGGATACCGTGATTGAGGGTCAAGGTGGCATCCGTCCTCACCACCGTGCTCACCCCATGGACAAGGTGAAGCTTGCCCCTCTCTACATCCCTGGACATGGCATTGTGGGCAAGTCCAATGATCTTTTGCCAGTCTATAACATTATGCATTGTGTGTTCCGTTGTGTGCTGCTTCCCAAGGTTGGGAATCAAGATGATATCTATGGTTATCTGGTGGATTTGCTTGTGGCCATGAAGACCAAGAGGGGATCCGGTGCCATGTTTGATGTCTCCAAGTGGCTATGGGAGGAGACGTACAATATGGTGTTGTACCGCAAGGTACCAATATATGCTCCTTTTGTGATGCAGTTTCTGAGCACCATTTGGGCAATCCATAGGCCAGGAGAGCTTCTCACCACCCCTACCAAACTCACGGAGCATGAGGTCAAGGAGCTAAGGTAAAAGAAGCATAAGACCCCTCGCTTTGCTTCAGGCAATCAGGAGGATGTGTTTGCTACCTCGGACGACGAGGACTTTGAGCTAGAGCCTGGGGTCCAGCCCTCGTGGGCTGAGAAGCTGACTTCAAAGATCAAGAAGACCTTTTGCATGTAGACTCACATTCAGAAGAAGCTCTACAAGGCCCATGTTGCTGAGAAGATGGCGCGTCGCCGGCAGATTCAGTTGATGAGACACCTCAATGAGCCGGATGTCAAGAGTGGCTCCGAGAAGACCATCACTCCTGGGGATACATGGTGCTTGGAGAACTGTGAGTGGTCTGATGAAGCATCTGCTTCTTCCTCTGTCCGTGTTCCTGAGACAGATACTACGAGGTCTTAGGAGTTTGATGAGGCTCAGGATCCTGACGATGATATTGATGATGATGTGTCTGACAGCTCTGCAGCCACTAGCGAGGAGGTTTACTGAGCCCCAGGACGCTAGCTTCGCTCTTTTCCTTTTTGGTGTCTCGATGCCAAAGGGGGAGAGAGCTCCATTAGGTCACAGGAGTTGCATAGGTGGTTATTTGCAGTTGGTCCTTCTAGTTTATTTGCTTGCTCTTTCTAGTGCCCTTTGTTTTTTGTACTCTATGGACTTATTCTATGTTGTGATCTCGTGCATGGTGTAAGACATGCGTCGTTCTATTTATCTATGCACTCTTCCTTCAGTAGAGTTTATTATATGTCCTTCCCTTGTCTCTACTGCTGTATGTTTCTTTTGCAGTTGTTTTTCTTTCTCTAGTTGGTCTATAAAATCCAGGGGGAGCATTCCCTAGTGTGCGCACTTTGCATTCCAAAAGCAAACTCTAAATAGTGCTCACACTCAGGGGGAGCCCCTCCTTTATTTTTAGAACTCCCGGACTAATCTGTGGTTGTCATCATCCACCAAAAAGGGGGAAATTGTTAGGGCATCCTTTGCCTTAGGGTTTTGGTGATGATGACAACACACGTGGACTAATCGTGCGCCTTAGTTTTCTCAGGTACACTTTGTGTGGCGCAAGACGGTTAGGTTCTCCCTCTATGCGGAAAAGATTGAAGACGGAGTTTCCGACGTTTTATTTCCTTTGGTCGTAGGATATCCGTACTATTAAGAGGGAATCCACATTGGAATGTATTGGGTGAATCCTTCACATACAAATTCTCTGCACCCACCATATACCCTCCGTCCGAGGAGAGAGAGGTTCCCCATCCTCTGTTCTGTGCAGTCCTGCTCTTGGCGTTGTACCGCTTCTTTGAGCGGTTGTACTGTTGGCCGGTAGTTCTGGTCTTACCACCACCCCTAGTACCGCTCAGCTTCTGTACCAGGTGCGGTTGTAGACCGGTGCTGGAATGGTAGTTCTGGTTTTTCTTGATAAACCGGTACTAGCGGTGTTCAGCGCGGTAGTACCGCCTCGGACCCCACCGCCCAGGAACTGCTGGCCCAGTGGTATTTCCGGTCCAACCTCCGCTCCAACTACCGGACTGAGGGGTCTACTTTTTGTATATGGCCCTGTAGTTGAGCGGTGGTTGTGCGGAAGTTCCGGTTTGTTTCGATAAACCGGTACTACCGGGTGCACCATCGGAAGTTCCACTCCTATGCGTTTCTACACATAACAGTTGGATCTTGGGGGGCCTATTTAAGGAGGTGCTTCTCCTACCTCCCACCTTCCTCTTGCCTCTCTCTCTCTCTCTCCTCCATTACTGCCATTAAAGCTCTCTTTCCCGATCTCTCTCTCTAGCCACTCAAACTCGTTGATTTGCTAGGGATTGAAGGAGGAGACCTAGATCTACACTTCCACCAAAGGATATTTGATTCCCCCATACTTTCTTGTGTGGATTTTGTTACTCTTGGGTGCTTGGGCGCCCTAGACGGAAGAGGTCACTTCGGAGCCACATTCCATTGTGGTGAAGCTCCGAGGATACGTTGGGAGCCTCCAATTAAGTTGTGGAGAGAGCCTCAACCTTGTTTGTAACAGTCTGGTTGCCGCCTTCAAGGGCACCAATAGTGGAATCACGGCATCTCGCATTGTGTGAGGGCGTGAGGAGAATACAGTGGCCCTAGTGGCTTCTTGGGGAGCATTGTGCCTCAACACCGCTCCAACGGAGATGTACTTCCCCTCAAAAGGAAGGAACTTTGGTAACACATCCTTGTCTTCACCGGCTCCACTCTTGGTTATCTCGTACCTTTACTTGTGAAAGCTTATTTGTGTTATATCCCTTGCTTGCTTGTGTGCTTGTTGTTGTTGCATCATATAGGTTGCTCTGCATATCTAGACAACCTACTTTGATGAAAAGTTTAAATTTGGTAAAGAAAAGCTAAAAATTGTTAGTTGCCTATTCACCCCCCCCCCTCTAGTCAACTATATCGATCCTTTCACTGTGTCAATCCAACTTGCTGCAAACCCAACTTCTCCATCATGGCCCTCAAATAAGGCCACTCCAGCCTATCATAGGCTTTCATCATGTCTAGCTTCAAAGCACAGTAGCTATTATTTCTTGACCTGCTTTTCTTCATAAAATGTAAGCATTCATAAGCACATATTATGTTGTCTGTGATCATTCTACCTGGTACAAACGCAGATTGCTCCTCTGAAATAATATCTGGTAAGACAAGCTTTAGTCTATTTGCAACTACCTTCGAAGCAATCTTATATAGCACATTGCATAAACTGATCGGTCTGAACTGTGAGAGGAGGTTGGGATTAGTCACCTTGGGGATCAGTACTAACACTGTATCATTGATAGCCTCAGGGCTTTCCTCTCCTTTAACTATTCTGAGAACTATTTTCATCACATCCTCACCACACATATCCCAATGCTTCTGATAAAACAATGCCGGGAAGCCATCTGGGCCAGGTGCTTTAGTGGGAAACATTTGAAAAAGCGTTGACTTTACCTCCTCGTTAGTGTAAGGTGCACACAGGTCTACATTCATGGCATCCGTCACTTTTCTAGGCACATGATCAATAACCTGTTGTATTCCTTGCACTCCTTCTGAAGTATACAGACTCTGGTAAAAAGCATTTGTCATTGCCCTCAACTCAGTCGGGTCATCCACCAAAACCCCCAATGAATTTCCCAAAGCTTTGATCATATTTTTATTTCTCCTTAGACTCGCTCTCATGTGAAAAAACTTGGTATTTTTGTCGCCTGAGGCCAGGCATTCAATTCTTGCTCTCTGTCTCCACATGATCTCTTCACGATGATACAATTCAATTAGTCTTTCATTGGTCTTTAGTTCAACATGTGTGGGCACCACTCTAAGCGGATCGCCCCGGAGTTCATCCAACCTCCTTTTCAAATCTTTGATCTCCTTTCGTATGCTCCCGAATGACTGCTTACTCCACTTTGTCAGGCCCGACGACACCCGTTGTAGTTTCTCATGCAGGTCCTGAACGCTATTGCATGTGCCATGCGCAGCCCACTCTGCCTGAACAAAACCTTTCAGCTCTTCATGTTTTTCCCACATTGCTTCGTAACGGAAAGTGTGTTCATGTAGATTCCTCTTTCCTCGTCCAAGGTCCAGAAGGAGTGGACTGTGATCTAACATTGCCGCCATTAGGTGCTCAAGACTAGCAATAGCAAAATGAGCCATCCACGGTGCAGTTGCCAAAGCGCGATCTAGTCTGCATCTCGTATATGTCCCTCCAACCACCCTCTTTTCAAACGTCCATGGCCTGCCTTTGTATCCGATGTCAAGAAGCATGCAAATGTCCACCGTTTCTCTGAAAGCTTGTATTTTGGTATTACTCCTCAGCCCAATCCCCGCATGTTCGCTTGAACGCAAAACCTCATTGAAATCCCCTATACACATCCATGGTAGGGAGCTAGAGGTGCTTATATTTTTTTAGAACATCCCACGTCCGATATCTCAGGTGTCTTTGAGCCACTCCATATACACATGTCATTCTCCAAGCGTCATGACCTTCCTCCTCTACAGACACGTCTAGATGATAACAGGAGTAACCTAAAATTTCAATCTTTATTTCATCGTTCAAAAAGAGTCCAATACCACCACTTCTACCTTCACAATCAAACGCATACACATTATCATATCCCAATGTGCCAGCTAAATTCTCTACCCTAGATCCTTCTATCTGAGTTTCAACAATACATAAAAGGGTAGGGGCAAGCTTCCTCGCGAAATTGCGAAGTTCTTGGACTGTCGCAGCGTTGCCCACACCGCGGCAGTTCCAACAGAAAGCACTCATTGGGCCCGGTGGCACTCCTCGAAGGAGCCCGCCAAATTCTTCACTGGGATGCTTGAGCTTTCCCTTTCCTCCTCTTCCATCCTCAAGCGTTTCAGGTCTCTGATCAGGGGGGGCTGACCGTGCCAGCACCCACCGGGACAATGGTGAGTGTCGACGCACTTGGATCTCCCTTCTACTTCTCCTTCACTATGATGTTTTTTCCTAATTCCTCCCTTACAACCCTCTTTCTGCTTGGGTCATCGACGGACATATTATCCATGCTTGGTTGCATCCCTCACTCATGATCATCGTCTCTCCAGTATCCTTCCTCGTCATCTCTTGGTGGCCCTCTGTTTCCTCTATCTCGGCCGCCTCGACGTCCTCCACGGCGTCCCCTTTCCCCTCCACGGCCACCGCCCCGCCTCATAGACCAAGAGGCGCGAAGTTCCTTGAAAAGCAGATTTGGAGTGAATCCCGTCACCATGTTCCTTGAACATATGGCCTAGATGACCACATACCGCACACCAATCCGGCAGCCGCTCATACTTGACCCTGTATTTCTGCCGCTTGGAATCCCTAACAAGTGTCACCGCATTCTTCAAGGGCTTATAGACGTCGATCTTCACCCAAACGCGGTAACAATTTCTGGTAAAATCATGCGACGAAGTCTCAGCAAACATAACTTCTCCCACCTTCGACGCCAGCGTTGGCACCAGATGTGCATACAGACTAGGAACATCATGTATCTGGATCCATATATCCAACGTGTCGAGCTTAACTTGAGTTGGTTGAGTCATCCCATCATACGGAGTAATGATCACAACATGTCCTCGAAAGTTCCACGGGCCCTCCTGTATGACTCTTTCCCAATCGCTGAGGCATCGGAATTGCAACGTGTAGAGATTCGCCTCCAGAGGCTTGAAGTTCACCACCTCAGCCAGATCCCAGGCTGCTCGCATGTTTCTGAAGAACCATCCTTGGCTATAGGATTTATTGATATGAACCCTAGCTACTGCCATCCATCTGGCTGCATCTTGGGGAATAGATCCCTCATCAACCACCACATCATCCATATCGTCTTCACACAGGCCCAGCTCCACCATCATCCTCTCTACCTCCGACGTAGATGATGAGGCATCGGTCCCCGCCGGTCCAGACCCCATATTCTCCGCCATTAGCCAAACTCTAGCCCGTTACTGCAGAACATCGGGCTTCTCGAAAACTTTTCTGCCCTACACCAAGCCGCCGTCCAGGAGAGGGGCGGCAAGGATCAGAGTCCCAGCCGCGTCTCGATGATCGGTCGACGAGAGGGAACAAGCTGGATCTCAACAGGAGTGACAGAGTCGCTGCCGAGAGCACAAAAACCCTAACGAGAGGGAACATAATGAATGTATTCTGCTCAGACTCCTCACGCTCAGCATGCCATGAGCCCAGTAGGGCTGGCCCAAGAAACGCTGGGCCTAAAGGACGAGACCCCAACTTATTTTCTCTCACCCTATCCGAATTATACTCCCTTTTGCGGTTTTGCCTCTAAAAAAACAAATTCGACTCTGTGATTTTTTAAAAAAAATACCTTCTACTTCTTTCTAACAACATTGCTAAGTATGCTACTCCCCTTTCCCACGCCCCTCCGAGTACCGGCGGAAACCCTAGGACCAGTCCGGGCAACAGCGTCGTCATCGTCGTGTTCCTCCCTGAAGTTGTTGCTTGGTATGCGGCGGTCTGAAGTGCTAGGACCGTGGTGAAAATTCTCTGGAGGGCTTAGCGGTTGCGGGTCATCAAAGTTTTAGTCGACCGACTCTGTTGACATTAGTTTCTTTTTTTTCTTTCTCTTTTATTTCTTTTGGGTGAACTTGTGTTGTTTGCCCCAACATTGGACTCATAGATGTACCGGGTGGTTGCTATATCTATACAGCGGCGTGAAAGCCTATTTCGAGGATTGATCTATCAAAATAACAAATCGATATCCTCCAAAACCAACGCCTTCCGCTGCCACAAAAGAGTGTCTTCGTGCCTGGTCGTCGATCGAGATTAACTGATGGCATCCCGATCCACTTCCGGCGGCTCTCGGAGGGGCCTGATCTCATGCCTAAACAACAGTTGCAACAGCGTCGGTGTTGCGCCCCAAGAAGACTCGCAACAGGCTGTCCACAACCTCATAGCCCGCTTCTACCAGGAGGCGTTCGACCGACTACCCTGCGCGACCATCCCAGGCCTCGTCTGCTCCCTCGCCATCGGCGGCTTCTGCCTCGGCCTCCTCGACCCCATCTCCAACATCATCCTCAATGTACGAGAGATGCGGCACGTAGATCGGGAGGAAGAGCCTCCCCCACCAAGAAGAGCTCGCGGGCGCCTGAAGGATCTCTCCGTCGCCGCCGTCTGCCAGGAGGGCTTAGCCCGCCGGCATCCTCCTGTGGTGAGGAGGGGGAAGGAGGCGCGGGAAAGGGGCGACGACAGCGGCGGGCTGGGGTCCCGCTCAAGCCGCTGAGGGAGCGATGCGGGCGTGGGTTAGGTCATGGGAATTAGACCCTACGGCAGTTGTTACTTGACCGGCATCCTTTCATTCCATGATGCCCTGCTAGCCAATTTTCTTTTATGATGATTTTTATGATTTTGCAATGGGCTGGAAAAAAATTACCTCATAATTTTTTTAACACAGTACAGACGCAAGCGCTCATATATACGTGCATATACTCACCCCTATGAATGAGCCGGCATAATATCTTAAGATTTATGAGGTCACTGTAGACGCCTCGTAGTCGACGGGAACGTCTCCTCCAACTGAATGCGCATCACCGAAAAAATATGAGCACTGGGACTTGAATGTTGATAGACTTTGATTAACCTTTTTTAGGGGTAATCAGCGATTAATTGATCGCTATCGAGGGATGAGACAATCGTTGGGGTGTGTGTGTGGGGGGGGGGGGGGGGGGGGGGTTCTCTTCCCCCATAAATCCGTTGCTGACTATAGTTGGCTCAGAAAAATCATATATTTAAATATTTGTATCATATAACATGGTCATCTCCGGTTGTAAGAAGTGTGTATTTTCAGAATGGGTGGGCCCCGAGCGACAGTCACTGAGCAAAAACCGGGTGCAGAAGATTGAAGTTTCGAGGAAAAACGAAAGAAGTATTGTGTGCGTTTCCGTGGAGGTACGTGGAGCTGTTGTATATCCTTTGATAGTCAGTCCTTTTCGCGTACGGTCCAAGCTAAGCTCAGCTTCCACCTTCCAGCCGTGTTTTCCCTCTATCTATCGGCCACGCATAGCCGCGAAACCATTTAGCAACAACGTAGACATACACGATCCTCAAAAAAAAAGTAGACATATACGATTATTCGGAAGAAAAAAAACGTAGATATAGTACGACGGTAGCAGCGCACGTCTTCCTGACGTACCGAAATACCTCACGTTTGACACATCTTCTGCACTCATAATCATAACGCAAAAAAGACTTATACTACACCTACGGCTACGGGCTACGGGCTGCCCCCAACGTCGCCAGTTTGGATCAAAACATTCCAGTTACTACTTACTAGATAGATTAAAGAAGTGCAAAAGGAAGGGAAACATGCCACGCAACGGCGACGGCGACGGCCGGCTGATTCGAGGAACGAGGGCTGAAATTTCGACGGTGATGCCGTGGCGGCGAGTCGTACGCGGATATGCATGCTTGAGCCGTACGCGGAGCGGGGGGCTATCTCACATCGGAAAGACCTTGACCTGACGAACCGCACAGCGACGGCGGGTGGATTCGAAGAAGCGCGATCGATGCCGTTGGCCGGGATCGTGTCCTCCTCCGCCGCGGCTCTTCTCCTCCTATTCGTCCTCTTGGCCGAGGGGCAGCCGGCGGAAGGCCTCGTGGCCAAGAACGGGAGCGAGGCCTTCTTGACGCCAGAACCAGAGGTGTGCTACTGCTACCGGAGGAGCGTCACCGACGGGGAAGCCAAGCTGGCCAAGACGGTCGCCGTCGGCCCTATTGAGCTGGGCCTGGGCGCAGTGCCGACGTCAAAGACAACAGCAGTCCCGGCGGACACGCACGCGCCTACACCTCCAGCGCTAGCCCCGCCTGCCGCTGAAACGGGCCTGAGCTGGCGAGCCAAGGCATGGTGCTGCTGGGTCCTCGCCGTGGCAACGGTGGTCGTCCTGTTCGTGGTGAGGTGAGTTCTCTTTACTTCCTCGCTCGCGCCTGGTTAATTAATTCCACCACCGCGCGCGGCGTGGGGGTGTATCTGTATATTGTCTAGAAACGAGCTCAAAATTTGCCCACTCTACTCACTCAGGCCTGAAACGTTCCTAGTATCACCGCGAATCGACGGCATGTTCATCACCGGCGGCGAGGGAGATCCGCCGGTTGACGGCAACCAACATACCACCATGGATACGGTCCTGGATACGGTGCCCGACATCCTCAAAGTCAGCGTCGACTCGAGCGAAACTAGGCGAGAACGTGGCTCGAGTCCGACGCCCCGACCCCAGCCGCGCGACCCCATGTTGATCTCCGATAGCAATGGCGATTCGCCCGTGGACGGCCTCCACGACGGCCGCGGTGAGCTCTTCTACTGCCCCATGTGCATGGAGACGGCGCCCATCGTCCTCAAATCCCGCTTCGGCTCGTGCGACGACCACGTCTTCTGCTCGAGCTGTGTCGCCAAGTACGTCGCTGTGAAGCAGCGCCAGGACGTCGCTCTTCCCGTCGAATGCCCCGACTGCGAGGACGACCCCTCGTTGAACAGCGATGGCGAGGGCAACGAAGATTCACCGGCGGATGGCAATGGTAAGCGCTTCTACTGCGCCAAGTGCATGCATGTGGTGCCATGTGCATGTATACGGCCCAGCTTCACCTCGTGCACCCATGACTTGTGCTCGAGCTGTGTTTCTCGTCAACTGCGAGGACGCCGCCGCCAAGCCGGAAAGCTTCCGCGGCATCACCCCACCGACCTCCTCCCAAAGGGCAATGGAGATTTGCCGGTCGACGTTGGCGGGGAGCTCTTCGACTGCGCCATCTGCATGGAGCTGGTGCCCGGCACCCTCAAGTTCGGCGTCAACTCGTGCGCCCACGCCTTCTGCTCGAGCTGCGTCGCCCAATACATCGCCGCGAAGCTTGACGAGAAGGTCGCTCGCATCGAATGCCCGCACCCAGGCTGTGAGGACGGTGCCGTCGAGCCGGAGAGCTGCCACGGCATCATCCCCACGGACCTCCTCGACAAGTGGGGCTTGCTGCTGTGCGAGCTCGCGGTAGGCACCAAGAGGATGTACTGCCCGTACCGGGAATGCTCGGCGCTCCTGCTCGCCGACAGCGAGGCCGGGGCGGCGGCGATCGCCGAGGCAGAGTGCCCGCACTGCCACCGGCTTTTCTGCGCCCGGTGCGCCGTGCCGTGGCACGACGGCTTGGGGTGCGAGGAGTTCCAGAAGCTCGGGCCGGACGAGCGCGGCCGGGAGGACCTCTTGCTCCGGCGTCTCGTCGGCAAAGAGGGCTGGCAGCGGTGCCCCGAGTGCCAGATGTTCGTGGAGAAATCGGAAGGGTGCAACTACATCAAATGCAGGTACGACAAATCCACCATCGTTCTCCTTGTAAATTATGATCTCATCATGCATGCATGCATGATTTGAGCTCATCCCCGGCTTGTTTTATACATTAGTAAATTGATTTTCTCCGGCCGATTGTAGGTGTGGATACAGCTTCTGCTACCGATGCGCATCCGAGTTGTCCGCGCAAAACCATTACTGCAACAAGTGCAAGCGCTAATAATATAACGGTCTGGTTGGCTATGGAGGGACGGTTCTTACCACCAACTACCACATGAGTTCATCTCGGCCATGTTAATTAATTTCCTCAAGCCTTTATCCAAAAATTGTTTCCTCAAGCGAAAAATGGAAATCTAGTCAGGAAAAGAACCTTGATTAATTAGGTTGTACAGCTTTGTTTGGTTGATTCTCCACCTGTCGGTGTGGATTGGTGAAAATAATATTCTTGCCACTTTCGATTTGTAATTAGGGTAGAGTCAACCATGTCTTTGAGCTCGCAATCGCCGTGCTTGTTTTATAATGTCCGGCTTGCACGAACTATGCACACTACTACAAATTAAATTACTACTGATCACTCATCACTGACGTCAGTCATGAGGGTCAACATTCAGCTACTGATATGCCTCAAACATATCTATAATTTTTGAAGTATTCATGTTATATTCACAATTTATACATGAGTTTGGCATGTTTTCATTGATGCGTTGGGGAGGAGGCGCGGTGCGATGCGAGGATCGAGGTCAAGGAGGAGCAGGAGCGTCGGGAATGGCGGATGATTAAAGCCGCGGCGAGACGCGGTGCGGTTATTCCTTCCCCATTCGACGAGATTCATCCCCCTCCCACACCACACACCCGTGCTTCAGCTAGCGAGATCCATGGCGCCCTGGAAGCCGAGACTCGAGGCGAGGGCGAGGGAGATCGCCAACGGAGACAACGCGAAGCTGGAGAAGCTGATGGAGATCATCTCCTGGTTCGCGGAGGAGAGAGATCTGAAGGAGGCGATGAGGATGGCGTTCAGGCGGCTCACGGAGGCAGAGGATTTGGCGCCTCACGCCGACGGGCGAGCCCGTGGGTGCGCTCAGGATGTTGCTCTGGGCGATGGAGGAGTCGGAGTCCGACGACCCCAAGCAGGAGATGAAGTGGAGGGCGTTTCGATCCCGCCACCGCAAGCCTGCGGGTCCGACGGAGTTTGTCGTTGGAGCAGTGATGGGCTTGGCGGTGCCGGCTCCCATGACGGTGGTGGAGAAGGCGTCGAAGGACCCGTCGGAGTGAAGCCTGGTGCGAGGAGGAAGAAGGCGAGGTGGCCAATGGTGATAAGGCGATCTCCGCGCTTCCCTCGGCGGTCGCCGCGCCTGCTCAGCCTCGCCCACGCGTGTGGGAATAGGAGACTCGCCGGCGGGTAGTCCTTTCTGGCTGCTCGCCGGTGAGGTCTCTGACGGGGAGGCTGGGCCCTCGTCAGTGCTGCAAGGTGATATTTCTCCCCACGGTAAATATCTTGCTGAATGTAAAGCAGAAATTTCTGTTAGTAAAATTAGAATGAACAAGCTAAGCCAATTGGCTGCTAAAAATGGGGATAAGATGGATAACATACCATGTTTTGGTCCTGTATTTGGGGGGCATCATTCAGAAAGGAAAGGGAATTGGGGAGGGGGTGACAGAATTAAAAAGAATGTGAGAGATGTTGATTATGGCGCTGGCTCTGATATAGATTCCAGTTGCAAGATCGATCCAGATCTGATTAAAAGAAGTAGATATATAGTTGAAAAAATGAATTGTACAAACTATGTGCAAATACCAGATTTCTGGTCGAGGGAATGTGTGCATCTAGATTATATGGTTATCGATAAATGTCAAGTGGCAATGCCTGTCCGGATGGTGGATAGTTTTGGCAAGTCCTCCCACACTTGGGGTGAAAAAGGAACTGGTAAAGAGGGGCAAACTTTGGGCAAAGCAAAAGGGAAAGCGGGTTGTAGAAATACGCTTTCCCAAGCCTTTCTGGATATAAATAGTACACCTCTCCTCTGTTTTGAGAGAGTATGTGATCCCCTCGAGGATTTAGGGTTTCCTCTTACCCCGCCGCCACTGGGTGATAGTGAAGAGAGCGAGAAGATGAACAGGGGACCTGGAGGTTATCGGGGAGGAGGAAGATTCAATAGGGGAGGGAGAGATAGTTTCCAATATAGGAGAAAAGAAGAAGAAATTGACAGGTTTACAGAGATCTATCCCAACAATGAGAGAGGAGGTGGAAGATTTGGGTACAGAGAGGAGATTGGGAAATTTGATCAGCAAGCGGATGAAGAAAAAAGGGGGATGGTAGATCTGAAGCCCCCTTCGAGCTCCAAGGAGGTATTTGTGAAGAGGATAGAAGATGATCAGAAAGCTAGAGACCTCAAAGGAAAAGAGGATGTGGTGATGCCTGTTTCCTCCTTCGATCTGATCCAACAGCAACAGTGGTTTGGGGCTCTGATGGCCCAGATGGCCCAGCAAAAGAAGGAGAGCTCGTCTGGGGGTGGAACTGTTACCCCTCCTGAGAGCAGTAGAGGTGTTCCAGCTGATGAGACTAAGAAAGAGTTTAATGGAGGAAAATATCACATGAACAAAAGTGAAGCTAACATGGATGTGGGGAACAAGCAAGTTCAGAGGGGATGGTTTCAGAACAACAAGTTTGGTCAGAGAGAGAGCTTGGATCAAAACAAAGCTTGTGGAAACTTCGGAGTGATATGCAACAAGTGTAAGGACACCAGACACATGTCCAGGGACTGCAAGTTACCCAACTGTATTATTTGTGGCAAGAATTCTCACATCACTGAGGATTGTGCTTGGCTGAAGCAAATCAAGCCAACCCCCAAGTTCATTGGATATGCAGCTAGAGGATTGGGAGTGCTGCTGGTGCAAAATTCTAAAGAGGTGGTCAGTACTGAGCAGATTAATCCTATGGCCATTGTGAACATAGCTTCTGGAGAGATCAATGAGACACAATTTCTGGAAGGGTTTAACTACATGTTCAGTTGGAATTGGCAATGGAGATGCAAAAAACATGGAGACAAAGCTTATCTGATGAGATTCCCCAGCAAAAGTAGACTGGCAAAACTTCACAAGTTTGGAAATTTCAATCTACTGGGGACCAATGTTGTCATCAATGTGGGCATCTAGACATATGACACTCAAGCTATTGGCAAGTTACACACAGTGTGGGTACAGTTTGGGAAAATCCCTGAGTGTTTTAGACATTTTTTTGGCATGTGTGAGGTCGCTGCTTCTATTGGTCCTATTCTGGAAATTGATATGTCCACCATTATGAAAGAGAAAATCAGGGCTGAGGAGGGAGTCAGAGATTTTGAAAAAATCCCTCATCAAACTGAGATCACTGACAAGGACCTGATGATATACAGAATCAACATTGAGTTGGAGGAAGTAGTTGAACAAGGGTGGTATGATGAGAAGAGAAAGTTTGAGACCATGGGACCTGAACTTGAGGGAAATGATATGGGAGGCCAGAAAAAAATTAAAATTGATGAGTCGGGAGTTAATGGAAATAAAGAAAACATCTTCTTGGGAAGTATAGGACTCAAACAATTTGAGGAGATGCAACAGAAAAATGATGAGATTTTGAAGATGCAGAAAGATTATATGTTAGAGGTGGGCTTGAGGAAGAAAGTAGAGGTGGAGCTAGATAAAGCCCTTAAAAAACTTCAAGAGGTGGAAGAAATCAGATGCAGAAATGATGCTTGGAACACTACAAGAAATATGTCAACTAGTGACCTTCTGTCAGTGACCCTGGAAGAATTGGTCATAGATCTATGACCATTTCAGACCAATTGGTCAAAAGCTGTTCGGGGGGCTCCAAACCCTAAACCGTTGCGACCATTTTGGTCAGAAAGGTCGTAATTTCCTTACACGAAATGGTCACAAAGCAAACAGTGCTAGTCCGCTGCCTTATTTCTAGTTGTTAACGACCAATATAGATGGTCATAGCCTTGTAGATTGTTGTGGGTTGTGATGACTAGGCGCCATCTCATCAGTTTTGCCTATGTGTCATGTCCATGTGGCAGTTTTTGCCCTAGGTTGTGAAGCAACCTATATTTCTGTTATTCCAAAAATTCTCAAAAAATTCTCATAAATGTTTTGGATCATATATTCATCAAATATTTCGAAAATATTCCTTGCCTAGTTCAAAAATAATTCGAAAATATTCATTTTCCTATTCTGTTCGGAGCAGCACTTTGTGAAGGAAGTACCACTTTGGCATGTTCAAATGGTATCCATTTTCTACAGTGCTTTCCTATGCCCAAATAAACATCCTCCACCAAATGCCAGCTCAATCCATTCATTATTTTGAGCCCAGCTTCGACGTTCGTATTTATGTCCAATGTGGTACTTTGTAAAGCAAGTACCACCTAGGCTCCTCCTTTTGAGGTGAAAATTTGTGAAGACGGTCTTCTTAGTAACTGATCATCCTCAGCCAAAACTCACCCCCATTAGCCATGTGCATTTCCCATACCGCAAATCAAACCCTTGGCTGCTTATTCATGTTTAAGCATCGATCGGTCTCCTCGTGAGAATCTTATGTTGTGATTTTCTTCCTAGCACCTACCTGGGGAGTGCCCAATCCACTAGACATGCCTAGGCCTCCCAGAACACATGGCAACACCACGGTCACGCGGTGACCACGCGGCAGGCATGCGAGCTTACGCGCTCTAGTGTTGGGGCCCTCGGCCACCGTCCAATCCTCGATGTCTTGCCATCAAACCATGTATTTCTGATTAAATAGATACTTATTTACCTAGAAATTATTTTTGGAAAAAATAAAGAGCAAACTATGAGGCAGCTGCAGTTCAAATTTGACCCGCTTCCAACTGAATCGACGGGAATTTGTCTTTTTCACCAGAGGTGGATCAAAAAATTTGACACCCAACCATTTTGTCAATTGTGCATTAAATATGGCTAGTATTTTATAAAATTGATTAGGTCCAATTTTGCAACAAATATATGGTAGGTCCTTCACAAAAAAACTCATTTCAGGCACTCGGAAAATGGAAAATGGTTTTTTCGTCCAAAGAAAATGAAAACTTCCTTAGGCAACATTGTTTTCCATTCCAATATGCATCCTTGTGCACAATATGAGATCATTTGAACAAACTATGCCATGAATGTGGCCATAAGATTGATCATTTGGCTTGAAAGCCATGAATCTTCACACTTGATAGCTCATTTATGCGAACACTTTTTTAAAATAATTACCGTATTACAAGTTTATTATTTTTCCTGGAAACTTGGTCACATATAATGACGCAATGAGAAAGTTTTCCATTTTTTGATTTTTTTTTGAATTTTTTATGCCCGTTTCAAAATGCGGTCAAAACGGCGGGCTTGACCGTTCCTAGCTAGTGGTTGAATCTTGGAATTTTTTTGGTGTTTCTCTGATTAAATAGATACTTATGTACCTAGAAATGATTTTTGGAAAAAATAAATAACAAACTATGAGGCAGCTTCAGTTCAAATTTAACCCGCTTCTAGCTGAATCGGCGGGAATTTGTCTTTTTCACCAGAGGTGGATCAAAACTTTTTACACCCAACCATTTGGTCAATTGTGCATTAAATATGGCCTAGTATTTTATAAAATTGATTAGGTCCAATTTTGCAACAAATATATGGTAGGTCCTTCACACAAAAAACTCATTTCAGGCACTCGGAAAATGGAAATTAATTTTCCGTGCAAAGAAAATGAAAACTTCCTTAGGAAACATTGTTTGCCATTACAATATGCACCCTTGTGCACGATATGAGATCATTTGAACAAACTATGCCATGAATGTGCCCATAAGATTGATCATTTGGCTTGAAAGCCATGAATCTTCATGCATGATAGCTCGTTTCTGAGAACATTTTTTTAAAATAATTGCCATATTAGAAGTTTATTATTTTTCTTGGAAACTTAGTCACATATAATGACACAATGCGAAGGTTTTCCAATTTTTTGATTTTTTTTGAATTTTTTATGCCCGTTTCAAAATGCGGTCAAAACGGCGGGCTTGACCGTTCCTAACTAGTGGTTGAATCTTGGAAAACTTTTGATGTTTCTCTGATTAAATAGATACTTATGTACCTAGAAATGATTTTTGGAAAAAAAATAAAGAGCAAACTATGAGGTAGCTGCAGTTCAAATTCGACCCGCTTTCAGCTGAACCAGCGGAAATTTGTCTTTTTCACGAGAGGTGGATCAAAGATTTTGACACCCAACCATTTGGTCAATTGTATATTAAATATGGACTAGTATTTGATAAAATTGATTTGGTCCAATTTTGCAACAAATATTTGGTAGGTTCTTCACAAAAAAATCATGTTTGCCACTCGAAAAATGATTAAAAATAGCTAGAAAGATCAGAAATGCATACAAATTGGTCCTTATCCATAAAATGTGGTCTAACTCTAGTGAAAATTTGTGTGGTGCTCTTTTTGCAATTTTTTTGATAGCTACTTCACAAAACCCCTTTGTTTTTAGTACTTGAAAACTATTTTGAGTCACTGATTTTCTGAACCAATCAGAACTCTTTTCACGGATTGATGACATGGCGTCCATCCATCCATCCATCCATCTCTCCATCCCACATCCATCCATCCATCTTTCTACAGAAAAAAAGAAAAAAAGAAAAGATACCCCCCACCCGCAGCCCAAACCCTAGCTCAGATCCATCCCCCTGTCGCACCCTTCTCCCCCCATCTCCTTACCGCCGCCGCCCCCCTCCCGATCCACTCCTCTCCCCGCCTCATCCCTCCCATAGCTCGCCGCCGACGGCCTCTCCTCTCCCATTCGCTTCCGTCCCACAGCACGCGAAACGCCTCCACCTTGATCCAACGCGTCGCCGCCTCCTCCCCGATCCAGATCCTAACACAACCCGCCCTCTTCCTTCCTCAGATCTCGATCCGCCACCGCCCCCACCCCCAACATCGATGACCCTCACCACAGACGAGATCGCCGCATCTCCTCCTCCCCTCTCCCGCGTTCCACCCTGCACCCTCGGCCGCCGCCTCGCCCTCCTACGGCGGCTACCTGACGGCCATGGACGCACCAGCGTCGCTAGGTCACCGCGGGCACCGCATCGAGCAGCGCGACTACGAGAAACGGGAGGAGGAGGACGTCAGGTGGCAGCCCGTCAGGCTCGTGCCCGGGGACTACATCCTGCTCCGCCACGCCAGCGGCCGCTTCCTCCGCGCCAACGGGAAGTACCTCCCCTGGAACAACAGCGTCAGCGTCGACGACTTCAACACCGTCAGCACGATGACTCACTGGGTCGTGCAGCGCATCCCGGCCAGGGAGGGCATGCCTGAGGTGAGCCCGCTTCTTGATTCTTCCCGAATTTGCGCGAATTTGATTGTGATGGGTTCGTTCTGTTCTCTTGGTTCTTTACCAGACAGCGTGTCCCAGGCCAGCACCGGATCACCGGGAGGAGGAGCTTGCGGCAGACCAAGATGGGTACGTTGTCTCCTTTCTTATTCTTGCTCAGTTTAATCCCCTAACAGTTTTGGGGTAGGTGCAAAGGGTGAAGGGATTTGGTCTGATCTTATATACCACTCATGTAGTCCTGTGTTACCTGAATTTGAGATAGGTATGTGACAGATTGCCTGGGTGAATTTTTTCCTTGTTAATGTGTAAGGGATTTTGCCTGCGTATGCCTGTTCTGCAATTAGCCGCATTTGATGGTGCGCATACTGAACATACCTGTTTCCAATTCCATACATCATATGCCTGTTAACTGAATATAAGATCCCGTTTATGGGTTTCTGAACTGGTGAGAAACAAAGTTAAGTGGTTTACTACTGGTCGATGCATCTTCGGTTTTGTTTTAATGGAGTGCTATTCAGCTTGTGTAATGAAACTATTAATTAATCCCAAAAACAGTTTACTGAAACTTCTGCTACTCTGGTTCAATTAAGACTTGGGAGTTTGTCTGAAATGTTGTGTTTGATATAAGTAGAAGTAGTTGAATGCTATACAGTGGTCTGAAGCTAATTAGTTGATTTGAAAATTATTGGTTTTGAACTGTCCATGATTTGGTTGAATCCAATTCTTCATTTTAATCTAGGAGGTATGTACAAAACGTGGTCTGAAGCTTGTTGGTAGAAAACGTGGTCTGAAGCTTGTTGGTAGAAAATCATTACATAAGGCACATATTCACACTAAACCTTGACACAGAAATTATTGGTTTCATACTACTGTCATTGATACAGATAGTATTAATAATCTTTGACATTTTGTACTACTTCCTCCTGCTAGGGTTTCGGTGGTGGGGGTGGACCTCTTTGTTGCGCACGGCTGAGATGAACGTCCTCGACGGTGGTGGCAGCGCGTGTGAGATCCTCCTCCATGACAAGGCCACCGCCGGATCAGCTCCTCTCTGCCGATGGATCCTCGCCTCTCCGACAAGGCCGCCACCAGATCCCCTCCTCTCCAATAGCAACGCCTCTGGATCCACTCGTCCTCGACAACGATGGCACCGAGGAGCACCAGGAGCTTCGGATCTGGTAACTTATTATCTCCCTCTCTCCCTCCCGCAGTACCTACTATGTATCATTCTTATTGTTTACTGCATTGAGGCATGTGGGCACCAGAATTTGTAATCAGATTTGTTACCGCTTATG
Source organism: Triticum aestivum (assembly GCF_018294505.1). Lineage (NCBI taxonomy): Eukaryota > Viridiplantae > Streptophyta > Magnoliopsida > Poales > Poaceae > Triticum > Triticum aestivum. The sequence continues at coordinate 759,903,642 of NC_057798.1, read as the reverse complement.
AATATGGCGATGTTCATGACTGATGGATGTGGCTGGGGGTTGAGGTATACAGTGCTATAGAATGACATCTAGGATATCTGTTAAGCCACTTGGTCAGTTAGTTTCTTTTAGTACATATACCGTGAATCCAAGTTTGATGCTAGGCTAGACGTCTCTGGTACCCATGTGTATTGCCATGTCTCTCTATATTTATAAGTTGAATCCAGCACTAACATGTGAACAACACTTGCACTGCCTTATGTATTTACACATAAGGACTTAAACTACATGTCTGCTATTGCAGGGCAGATTAGATGTATATCATTAGTTTCTTTGTTGATTTACTGATAAGTTACCATCCAATCCGCTGACAACATGTTTGTGTTATTGTGGTCCTGGTTTGACTCATTGTCATCTTACAATTTGTTCTTTCTGAATGCAGCTCGCCAGAAGAAGGCTGTGAAGATCTTCCCCCGCCCTACCTCTGGACCTCTTCGCCCCATCGTGCAATGCCAGACCCGCAAGTACAACATGAAGGCCAGGGCTGGCAGGGGCTTTACCCTTGAGGAGCTTAAGGTGATTATCATTCCTTTGCTCTATTTCCTTGTCTCTGAAGAGCCTATCCATGATGCAACATCATCTGATCCCATAATTGGTTTATAACTGAAAATGTAAGAAAATATAAATACCATGGTTGTACTTTGCATTATGTCCACTTCTGTTCTCTCATTCTGTTCACTTCTGTTCCCCCATTATGTTCACTTTTGTTCTCTTTGTACGGTTCAACTAAGTATCATGCTTATTGTTTACTGCATTGAGGCATGTGGGCACCAGAATTTGGGCATGTATGTATAATTTTTAGTCTCTTGAATGAATAATAATTCTTTAGGTGTAATGTGTCTGGTGTTACTACATACATTGTTGAACTAGTTGTAGCAGGATAATGAATAATATTTCTTCATTAACTATGCCAACCTGCATCTTGTTGTACTAGTAATAGTCGGATAATGCAGCTTGTTGTACTAATGATGCTGCTATGCCTTTGACATTCATTCATTCATTCTCTGATTGTTCTAGGAGTCGGTCATCATTCATTCATTCCCTTGTACTGCTTTGTTTGTCTGATCCTCACAAGTTAATGCTTCGCTCGTCCGGGTGTGTGATAATGCCATGTGTCTTGTGCAATCAAATTACATTTCTGTTTGTTATGGTAATATAAAAAATATTTGTGCTGTCAAAATTTTCATAGTGTGTGCCTTTCATTTCTTTAGTTTGATTGTTTCCCCAGTATTCAATATGCTTCTAGTGACTGATCCTTCCATTTTTGTTGTGGCATCTTTATTTTCATAGGTGTTGTGTGTTCTGGAAGATTGAAGAGGAAGAAAACATATTTTTTTGACCTAAATTTTCTGTATTCTATTTTGTTGTACGTATCATTTGATAGTTTTGTATAGGAACAAGTGATACTATTTTGTAGGGCTTTATGGCATGTGATGTAAACATATTTAGTGCTGAAATATGAAATTATATGCAAAATTTGTCAAAAAGGTGGACCATATGTATGAATATGTGAATGGGCTGAAAAGAGTACTGGACCAACTCCAGGATTGAATTAATATTTGAATGTATAAAAAGGCCGAATATAAACCAGAAATGGGCTGAACAAAATTGTACATATATTCTTGAAAGGCCAAACGTGCATAAAAATTGATGGGCTGACCAGTTGGGCTTGGCCCATGTAGAAAACAAAAATTAACAGAAATAAATATACCAAATGGGCTGAATTGTTGGGCTAGGCCCATGTAGAAAACTGAACTGGATCGGGATGAATCTTGTGCCACATCAGCTTGCCATGTTGGATGCCTACGTGGTCTGGGGAGGTTGCTAGTGACCAAAACGCCACAGTAGACGTATTTTGGTCATAAATGTCTATGACCATTCCAGAAGAAAGGTCGCTATAGTCAGTTTACGACCGCCAGCTTTTGACCTTCTGTTTTTGGTCACAAAAAGGTCGCAAATGAAAAACAATGACCTTTCAGTGACCAATAGTCAAGGTCACAAGTTGACATATTTCTTGTAGTGGAAAGCTATGGAGGAAAAGAAGACTGCTATGTGGGAAACTGAGAAGAGAAGTCTGCTGGAAATGATTCATGGTCAGCAGGAGCTGATAAACAAGTGCATGGAAAAGATTGATGCTTGGGAAGAGAAAGAAATATATGGAGAAGACTTGGTGAGAAGAACGAGATGGAATCTGAAGTTTCCCCAGGATAATACACCAGAGGATGCTTATGCAGAGCCTGTGGACTATTCAGCTAGTCAAGATTCTTTAGAATCATTAGGCACAAAACTGGGAATTCACAAGGAGGAAGGAGACAAAGATAAAGACAAGGATGGACCTACTAGAAGAAGTGACAGAAACTTGGATAAGAAATATGCTAAAATAGAAGATCTGGCCAAGGAAAGTGCAGCTGAAAAAAACAATTATGGTAAGAATCCTCTTCTTTCTGATGAAAAATTTTCTCTTTATGATATGGCTAACAAGGTAGGGATTGATTTGGGATGTGCTCTTGACATGGTTACCCACAACCTAGACCTAATTTCTAACATGGAACATGCTAGAAGAGATATATATCTCCAGAAAATTATCAATGAGAATAGGGAGGAGAAAAAAGATGACTCTCAAGTCTTATTGACATTGGAGATGTTGAATTAGAGGACTTGTGCTCAGAAGGGGATAATTCCGAAGGTGGTATAGAGATAGAACATTATGACAAATTGAAAAATATTTTCTCTAGTAACAAAAAATGAGAGGTGGAAAGCCAGCCTTTGGGGCTGGAGAAAAATCCATCTTGAGTGGGGGGAACAGAATGAGAAATAATAAAAGGAAAAAATGAGAGGCATGTTTTAGAATGTCAGGGGGATTGGGAAGGATATTAAAAGAAATTTCATTAGAGATACCATATTGGAAAAACAATTAGATTTTGTTGGACTTAAGGAAACCACTAAAAGTGACTTCACAAAAAATGAGTTAAATAACCTTTGCCCGTTGAGGGAGAGGCCAAACTCATGGAGCATGTAACCAACTACTACAAAGCTCTATTTGGTCGAGCTGAAAAATCTAATATCAATTTGGACATTCAAAACCCTATGGGGATATCCACACAGGAAGAAAATGATTTGATTAAACCTTTTAGCTTGGAAGAAATTAAAGAACTGGTTTTTAATATGCAAAGAAACAAAAGCCCAGGCCCTGATGGATTTGTTGTAGACTTCTACCAACACTTTTGGGAGCTACTTAAGGCTGATCTAAAAGCTATTTTAGATGACTTTCATATGGGCAAAGTGGATTTGGCCAGATTGAACTATGGGATTATTACCCTAGTTCCAAAAGTGAAAGATGCTAGACAAATTCAAAAATTCAGACCTATCTGCCTTTTAAATGTCAGTTTTAAGATTATCACCAAAATACTGATGAACAGATTGAGCAAAGTAGTTAACCCTATCATTTCACCCATACAAACTGCCTTTGTGAAAGGTAGATATATTATGGAGGGAGTGGTAATTCTGTATGAGGCTCTTAACTCTATACAAAATAAAAAACAAAGTTCTATGCTATTCAAAGTTTACTTTGAAAAAGCATATGACAAAATTAAGTGGCCTTTTGTTCATAAGATGCTCAAATTAAAAAACTTTCCTGAAAAATGGTGTGACTGGGTGTTACACACTATGAGAGGGGGACATGTGGCAGTCAAAGTAAATGATGACATTGGCCCTTACTTCAAAACATTTAAAGGGCTGAGGCAGGGAGATTCCTTGTCTCCTCTGCTCTTTGATCTGGCAGTTGATTCCCTTGCCATCATTCTAGATAAGGCTAGAGAGGAAGGGTTTGTAAAAGGGGTTCTCACTGATTTTCATGACAATGGAGTCCATATGCTGCAATATGCAGATGACACCATTTTTTTGTTGCAAGATGATGAAGACTCTGCCAGAAATCTAAAATTCATTTTAACTGCTTTTGAACAGATGTCGGGTTTGACAATTAACTTTCATAAAAGTGAAATTATCTTGTTTGGGGGGGGCAATGAAAAAAAAAGAACTATATCAGGGTATCTTCACTTGCATCCTGGGGGAAACACCCCTGAAATACCTGGGGTTACCCATTTCCAACAAGAGAATTAGAAACAAAATGTGGAAGAATGTCACTGAAAAAATTGAGAAAAGATGTGCCTGCTGGCAGGATAGACTACTAAATATTGCAGGAAGAGTCACTCCGGTGCAATCCTGCTTGTCCAACATCCCTATATACATGATGTCCTTTTATCTCCTGCCAGCTACAGTCAGGAAAAGGTAGATTTTTATAGAGCTAGGATGGTGTGGCAATCAGAGGAAGACAAAAAGAAAAACCATTTGGTAAACTGGAAAACCTGTTGTCTTCCAAAACAACAGGGAGGCCTGGGAATTATCAATATTGAAATGTTTAATGTTGCTTTATTGGCTAAGTGGCTGTGGGAACTTGAGAACGATGAGGGTTTTTGGCAGGGAATTGTTAATAGAAAATATGTTGGGGACAAATGTCTCTCTGGGATTAAACATAAAAATGGGGATTTCCAATTCTGGTCTGATCTCTTGAAAATTAGAAAATATTTCTATCCACATGTTAAAAAAAATTGGGGGATGGCAGAAACACCAGGTTTTGGGAAGACTGGTGGGTTGGTGATAAATCCCTCAAAGAAGCTTACCCCTCTCTGTTTTTTATTAGCAATGATCAAGGGATCACAGTTAGAGAAGCAATTGATAAAGGATGGGGTGGCTTTACCTTCAAAAGAGCTCTGTATGGGGATACTAAGCTGTTCTGGAATAGTATGAGAGCAAGATGTGAGGAAGTTTTGATGCATGGGGGGAGGGATAAACCCATGTGGATGTTGACTTCTGACAGAAAATTCACTGTCAAATCACTATATAGGTTTCTGATCAAGTCTGACATAGGATTCCCTAGGAAGTTTCTGTGGAAGACTAAAGTTCCTACGAAGATTAGATTCTTTCTTTGGCTACTAGCAAGAAAAAGTATACTCACTAGAGACAATTTGTTGAAGAGGGGCTGGAAAGGAGATAAAAATTGTGTATTTTGTGGCAAAGATGAAACGATAGATCATCTGTTTTTTTCTTGCTTAGTAGCAAAAATCATCTGGGCTCTAGTGAGATGTGCATTTGATTGAGATGTACACCTGGAGACCTTAATGGGTGCTTCGGAACATGGTTGAAATTTTTCCAGAAAGATAGCAAGAAACTTATATTGGTTGGCGTTTCAGCGCTGCTGTGGGCAATTTGGCGATGTAGAAATAACATTGTGTTTGATAGAAAAATGATTTTTGACCCAATGGGTATTGTAAAAATGATGAGTGGATGGATTTCTGACTGAGCTGTTTTGCAGAAAAAGGTACCCAGGGGAAAGAATGTTGATGCTGGGAGCAAAACTAATCGTGCAAGTAGCAACTAATGTCTACAAAGCCGCGCAAGGCTGGCATTTTGGAGTTCTTCGAATCCAGCAGTAATGAGGATGGGGGAAGACTTCTCCTTTTGGCGCTTAGACGAAGTGGAGCGACGTGGAAGATCTGCGAAAGAGGCTCAACTTTTGTGCTTGCCTTGCTGTTGTGTTATATCCCTGTAGTTTTCTATTGCTTTGTTATGCTGAGAGACTTCTCTGAGTTGTAATAGGGCTAGATATTTCCAGTTGCGATCTCGAAGTACCCTGTTTGGATGCTTGGTTTGATGGTTTCTCTAATGGAAATCGGACGGAAAACCCTCTGTTAATCAAAAAAATGTTTTCATTGATTTTTATTGGACTAACATATTAATTTAGTGTGTAGAGTCAGTTGTTGTTTTTTGGACTTTCCAGGATATAAAATTTTCAAATCCAAAAAGAAAAAAGAAAAGAAAAATAGGACGCTAGTTTTCAAGCCATAAGAGCCACTGGGTGAGAAGCTCAACTGGAGGGGGGGGGCACAACCTCCACGCGCCACCCTTGGCATGAGCTCGAGGTGTGGGCATCGCCTCCACCGCATTTTGAAGCCCTAGCTCCATATGTACTAAAAATAACCCGGCGTAATTCAACCCTAATTTGTTCGCCGCTTCCACTTCCCAATCTTGGTTTTGGCCGTGTTCCGGCACCATGTCATAGGGAAAATTTGATCTTCATGAACCTCTCCATCACCCCTTGCTGCTCCTATGATGATCCAGGAGTAGTTAACCCTCAAGGTTGAGGGTTTGTACCAGTAGCTATGTGTTCACTTGCGGAGCTGAGTGTACTGCGCAGGGGGCTCAATTTTGGACAATTCTATGAAGAAAATATTAAGTAGAGGGTTTAGCTAGAAGAAAAAATAGTATTTTGCCCCCTCAAATGTTCAAATTTTGTGTCCCCTCCTCCCCCCAAGGAATTCTGGTGTAGCTCCGCCACTAATGTGTTCTATCTCTCTCCTTTGATCATGTAGGTGTCTGATCTTGATTGTGGGCAGCTTTGTTAATGGAGTTAAACTATGTATTTATCCCCTCATATTATCTTTGACGTGAATTGAATCTTGCTCATGCCATCATTATGTTGGATTGAAACTTTGGGCAACCAATGAGATTATGATGCGGGTCTAGTACAATTTCCGGAGGTGCCTGTAGTGGCATTGGGGTGACTCTATGGATAACCTTTAGAGCTAAAGGTGTACTCCCTCCGTTCCAAATTACTTGTCGCACATATGAATGTATCTAGATGTATTTTAGTTCTAAATACATCCATTTCAACGACGAGTAATTTGGGACGGAGGGAGTATATTGCAAAAAAAAAAACACGAATCTTAGAGCAATCGACGGCCCATGTAGACAGGGGACGTCCAGTTAAGTGTGAAGTTGCATTTTCGATTGATGTGGTCATGTCAGTACTTTCCCGTGTTCTTAGCGTCGCCTTGAGCCATTACTTTCATGTGCTTCCAGCCACTTCTCAGCGCCATCTGCCCACCCAAGCACAACGACCCAATGGCTGGCGATTTGAAGGAGGTCATCATGAGGGGGGTGGATATTGGCATTGGAAAATCACTTCTATTATTTAGCAAGTGAAGCTGTAATATTGACCCCGGGGCATGATTTACTACTAGCGTGTTTTATTTATGTAGTATTGACCAAATGCCCATGCAATCAGCCATACATGCACTCACTGGCATGCAGGCGGCCATGCAGGCACACCCGCCCTGAGTGAGGAAGAGTGGACTAGGCAGTTCATGTCTGAGTGTACTCTACCTACGTCCTATTACAACACATGTTTCTTCACTATTCACGGTGCAATATATATAGTTGTCATATCTAGTGGCGCCTATACGGTCCTATCTTGATTCCATGTATCTACATGTATAATTCTTTCTGTATGTAGTTTAGTTTAAGGACTTGCCCGGCGAGCTCTTGGCTGCAACGCACAAAGAAAGCGAGATGCCCAGCTGTTGTGCGATGCGGCGTGCAAGGCGTGATGTTTTGTGTCATGTAGCACGTCCTGAGAATCGGCAAGAGGCATGTGATTATGAAGCCTGGCCAACAGGATGAGTGCCTTGTTGGGCGGCGCGGTCAGTCTACAATGGAACATCCCAAAAGTCTCTTCTCTCTTCGAATTCTAGGGCTTCGCTTGTTATAGCATGTGCTGGCAGCGACGAGATCTCATCTACTTTGGAACAACAAATCGATATTGTTGTGTAATAACTTTGTTCATTGTGACGGAGCCATCCTAAACGCGTGTAGTCCAAGTCCACCGAGAGCTTTCCAACGGACCAGAAATCATCTCGATTGGAACTCGTATGCTCAAGTAGTGAAGTTCTCCCTGAGACCAACTTTCAACCCGAGTTATGATGCATGCATTGCACCAACCACAATATGTCAAAATAAAGTGCATTGTTCATCATTTGATGGTGTTTCTCCAACAAAAGAATGCACCGATGTGCTGCCACACACACACACAAAAGATGTGTCGTGTAGGCACCAAATAAAAAGAATTGTGTGTGTGCACGCGTGTGAGAGACGCGGGGGGGGGGGGGGGGGGGGGGGGGCGGTGGATCCACACCATTATTCTTTCTAGGAAATTGGATGGGAAACTTTCGGGATGGAAAATTTTGACCGGGAAACAAAATTGGGTGGCAAAATTTCAGGCCGGAAAAGGGACGAAATTGGGCGAGAACATTTTGGGAGGGCAATTTCGGGTGGGAAATAAAATTGACTCTTTTTACGGGACCTTTTTGGGAGGGAAATTTCGGTCTAGAAGTCGAAGCCATCTAGTTGATTACATGTTGGCTTGGATTAGTTCTTCGCTGCAGCGAAACTTTGGTGGTTGTGGCAACGTCGCTCTAGCAAATAACTATGCCTCGACTTCCCCCATCTTGGTGGTGGTCTACACGGCGCGTAGATAGGTCGGTGCCTTGTGTCCCTGTTGGTCGCTCGGATCAAAGGGGCTAGGTTTCTAACTATGGGCCAACAGTAAGTGTCCCTTTTGAGGGCAACAACAGTTTATGAATAGACGCATGAGCTAGTCAATGATGCTCACCGGTTTATTCAGTTGATTTTTTAGTAGATGCATGAGCTATGAATAGACTACAAAATTAATATTATTTTGATATTGCATGGTAGATTAGTTCTAGTGGTAAGTTACTTAAGTATTGGTGTGGTGGTACATGTTGTTTATGTCGTTTTGTGAGGGAAATATCTATTTATACAGCGACGGGTATGCCAAAACAAGAATTTTCTTAATTCTTCTCCAGTGAAGCAGAGTGGGGTGAGCAGTGGGGTCAATAGGTGAAAAACAAGGGCGGAAAATATTAGTAGCATAAAACGCTAGAAAGAATTGAGCAGGACAAAATGTTGGGAAATTTTGGTGGTAGAATAATATTGGAGAGAAAATGGCGGGAAAAATAGTGGGAGATATTGGGAAAAAATGCTGCAAGATATGGCTAGAAAAAGGTCGTATAAATGGGTAGGAGGGAGTGACATGAAAGACATTTTGTGGGGTAAGAGAAGAGATCATGTCATCCCTAGCTAGGGCACCATACTCTGATCGTCCCTAGTGAAAACGATAAGATGTTATTTAGGGTTTAATGTGTGATTATTAGAGTTAATGCATTTGATTTCTTTTCTTAACTTTCTTGATGGCCATGGCTACTAATTTGTCTGAATTGTTAGATGTTAATATATGTATGTCTGTCGGGGAGAGGTTTGAGCTAAGGGGAACCCTCCAAAAACCCTGGGTTCTAACACTGGGGGCCCTTTTCGCTACCTAGCAACCTGACGGTGACCTTGGCGAGGCTACAGGCTAGCGAGCACGACAAAGACGCAGGGAGCTACCTAGGTTCGGGCCACCAAGCAGTGTAAAATCCTACTCCTGCTTGTGTGTGATTGCTTTGGAGATATTGCACTGGTGTACAAGGTAGACGAGAGTGGAATCGATCAATCCCCCCTAAGGTAGCAGCACTGCCTCTTATATAGCTGCGTTGGTCCTCTTCCTCGAAAATATTGGCGGAAAGGGTTGCCACACAATGGAAATTCAAAGGGGGATAGGCGCTCAGTCCTATCCTAAGAAAAGCAATCTTCGCCTGGAAAAGACCCCATCCATGACGCGCTGGTGGGCTCGCCGATGACATATGCCCTAGTGCGCCGTGTCTTCGTGCTCTTCTCGCCCTGAAGTGGAGGCTTTGGAACTTGCTTTGGGGAGAGGCAGTCGCGGCTCTACTTTATCACCAAAGAGGAAACCTTCCCTGACCGCGCCTACTGGCATGGGCCCTGCTGTTGTCATCTTGCGCATGCGCATCACCCATGTGGTGGGCACGTAGCTACGTGACCCATGCTGCGCATCTTCCCCCCCCCCCCCCCCCGGAAGGGCCTCATGGGAGGCCGCCTCACAAGAGAGGCCTTGCGAGTCCGCCTGCCGCAGGAGACGGTCTTCAGTAGTGCTTGCTTCGCGGAGAGGGTCCTCGCGAGGCCTGGCCCTTGCGAAGCGTCTTATGTCGCGGCTCCCATGGCTGGGCCGCCTCTTGAGCTCTTCACCTGGTGTCGCTTCCTGGGCCGCAGGCAGATGGCTTGTAGTACTCTAGTTCCCACTGGGCCAACAATGTCCTATTAAGAAACTTGAGACTAAAATTATTTGCTATTTGTTGTTTAATTAGAATGAGTGATATTGCATGCTAAAATAATTAGGAACGTTCGTCACTACCTTTGCCTGGATATAAGGGCATGGACAGTACAATGGTCGCGAAGAGGCGGCCGGTGAGCAGCTAGAGGACGCGGCGCTGGAAGACCTGTTGATCCCTCCTTTGCCTACCGCGGTCGTGTAAATATAAAACGCGTCGAATCCCTCCTTTGCCTACCGTCATGTGCTCTGTTAGCATGGCATCGCTTTGGCATTACTCCGTGGTGCCTCCAGCAGCCTCACCAAGATCCCACAAGCATGTTATGGATCTCGGCGTCGTCATCGTGCAGCCATTCGTTGACATGGACCGGCATGAAGGTAAGCACACCAACTTCGGGAAGCGGCATGGAGGTATTTGACGCCATTCTTTATAAATACGGCTACGACGAACTGAGAGTGGCATTGTATTGGGGCAAGTGGCCTACAAAGATGGAAGATGGACTTCTAAAAAATTGGGTTGACCTTTCAACTAGAAACCATAAAAAGAACAAAAGTAAAATAAAAACTGAAATTGTTGTTCTTCCGCTATGTATATTGTTGGGCCCCACCACTAAGGCCAGCATTGCGGTCGGTGCTGAAGGTGGAGCACAACAGTTGGCTCGAAGCATGGAGCATGGTGGTCTGGAAGTCAAGCTTTTAGGTTTTCTCAAAGAAGAACAAAATACTTTCAAGCCATTGATTCTTTCATAAGTAGGATGGGGAGCAAAGCTAGACATTCATTAGGGCATCACCAATGCTGACCCTCAAATCGAACACCGCATCCATCCGTGGACCGGACAGGACCAGTCCGCGGACACCATCTGCACGCACCTTCACTGAACAAACATACGTTAAACAAAGGTGGTGATGGCCAAATTCGCCAACGGTTGGTGACCTACCCTACGAGGACGGCAGAGTGGCCAGTCACTGACTGGAGGGGTGCGGCGGACTCTTGTTTCGCCCACTTCAGCTTCTGCTTCTATTCCAACCACAACTGTCCTCATCCCCTCGCACTTGTTTAGGCACGGTGAGCACAGTTACTTGTCCATCTGGAAGAACATCTTAATTGTGTTGGTGGTCCGGTTTAAGACCGCTTGGTTCCAATGGTCCTGGCTGTTCTTTTCTAGTGCTGGAACGGTGGCGGGCATGATCACTGGAGTTATTATTGAAATATCTAAAAACACTTATATTTAGAAATGAAAAGAGTAGTTAGAAACTCGTAGCGTTTTGTATATTTTTAACACAATACAGACGTAAGCACTCATATATACGCACATACATTCACCCCTATAAACGCGCACACACACACCATATCCCTATGGGCACCTTCGAGAGACTGCGGCAGCATATCATTTTAAGATTTTATGAAGTCATCGTAGGCGTCTCATAGTCGACAAGAACGTCTTCTGCCACTGAATGTGCATCGTCGAAAACCCTAAAATAAATCCATGGTAAATGCGAGCATCGTTAGCAAATGTCATCCCTGGCAAACGTTGCTGGTCACCGTCACTGTCATTTATAGCTTCTGTTAAGGTAAAGGCATCGTTTCGAAAAAAAAAAGGTAGAGGCATCATAATTAAACTAAACTTTGAAGAGCAAGTAGAAATGAAACAATAACTTCAACTGTATTAGAATATACTCCCTCCGTCCCAAAATTCTTGTCTTAGATTTTTCTAGATATGGACATCCGTGTTTAAACAAATCTAAGACAAGAATTTTGGGACGGAGGGAGTATGTGATGCAGAGCACTAAATTAGAAACTCACGCGTTTAAGCGCTTTAGTCTTTTGTTCCTTTCTCAAAAAAAACATTTAATGGTAAAAACCTCGCTCAATCATGTTGCTTATACACCTGAACAATAGTTGCAACCGAGCCCTGTTTGCAGAGATAGTAAAGTGACGGACTGAGATGTAAGAGCACTCTGACTGATAAAATTGTTCCCCTCCCTGCAGCCTTACATTGTCATAGCAGCAGCTAGACCACGAACATCGCATTTTCAGCAAAAAGAAAAGAAAAAAAAAGTTTTGACATATCTATCCAAACTTGTCTCGCGACTGGAGTATCACAATACCAAGTGGCTACACGGCAAAATTTATTATCTCTGTTTACAAGGACCATGCATTTGCGACATGGTATAGAGAAACATGTGAGTATCGTAAAATCTGCAGCGCTGGCATGTAAATCTTGCCAAATAGAAGAAAGAACAAAAGATCCATCAATGATCGAGATCACGAAAATGTGATTGAAGAAGCGTACGAGTGAAGCAGGGTGAGCGTCTGCTCTGCAATCGCGCGTTTCCTTGCCTGCTTCACCCACTCGGCAGCTGCTTCCTCCGCTGCGGTCCCCTGCAACCCTCCTGTCAGGGTGTCGGCTGCTGCGCTCAAATCTCCTCCTACAATCAAGTCTTCCACTCTGCTTATGAGAGACTCAAGACCATCTCCAGATGGGTCCTCTTCGACCTGAAACCAGTTGCAACAGATTTAGAAGCATAATTTGTAATTTCAACAGTATCTCATCAGTGCAGGTATTTTTTATTAAGGATGGCCGAATTTACTAATAAGATTGATCACTGATTGTAACCATGCCAGAAGGATCCATTGCTATAAGGAGTCCAAAGGACAACTAACCATGCTCTATCAAGCCTGGTGGAGAGAACCCAGGGGGTCAACTAGGACAACTATTACAAGTGAAATGTGGAGGCAATACAGTGTCTGGACTTGAAACTAGATAATGCTTTGAATAAATAGTAGCATTAGATAGCTCTTGATCAGAAGATTCAGATACAAAACTTTCAGGTTCCACAATATATAATTCTTATCGACCAGTAGAAAGTTGCATGTATCAACACACCTTGATCTTAGAAGCAACACGAGCGACAGCATGCGTCAGTATACCACCACCACCTGATGGTATAAGACCGAAATGTCTGATTGTTACCTTCAAGGAATTAAACTGCAAAAAGAAATGATGGTAAGGGTAGCCAAACTAGATTTTGCTCAATAAGTGTCATGACAACTGACAGTACATCATTGCATGATTAATAGATATGACTTTTACCAAGTATTCAGGTTCTCAAATGGGAATGAATATTGTTTTGGGCATCAAAAGTACTTGCAGATAGATCATTATAGTTATTCTACATATAACTAGAAAAATAATGGTCAAAGGTATGGATGTGAAAGGTGTCTGTTGCAGGGTGTACCCCTATCTGAAACCACCTGTATATGTTTAGAAACAAAACAAGTAATTAACATCTGCAAGTAAATAGCGATCTCTAATATTCAAAAGGATACAACAATCAGGAATGCATTAGTATTACTTGAGTTTTCACACTGAGTTGATATTAAACAACAGTACATTACACAAATAAAAAGCTGTAAGCAGATGTGAACATTTATTGCAGCACAAAGACCTACCTTCTGTTTTAACTCCATCCGGGTATCTAATCCATGCTCGAGAACATCTTCTGGAAGCGATGAAAGAGCCAATTCTAACAGTGAATCTTTATCAATACCTTCAAGAGATTTACGCAATTGATCGACCTCTGTCCGGATTGGCGAGCCGCTGGATAGAGCTTCTTCCAAAGCAAGAGTGCCCTGCAGAGAATTAAGAATTATGTCATTAGAAATCTGAAAGCAGAGGATTAGACAATAATAACTAAGCTTCCAGCCCTCCGAAGCGAGTACATGATGGGATCAAAGTGAAATACTTACTAGAGCAAGCTTATGAACAGAATGACTCTGCCGAGCTTCTTCAGATCGCGCATAGAATGCCATACACAAAGCATCTATCTGAAAATAAGCCCAAAAAGGCAGTAAACAAGTGCAAGCAAGCTGAAACTGTACACACTGCACAAATTGTCTAGCAATGGAAGATGTATACATGGAAGATAGAACAAACAGAGATCACCTATTATTTTAAAAGAAGGAAAACAGTCCCTTCTTAGATAATGTTGATTGCAATAAAATCCATCCAATTTCACTAGTCAACAAATTCGCTTGCTCCTTAGTTCATTGCAAGTGAGCATGTTCTAGTACCATGGTCTCTAAGAATTTCTGGAGTGCACTTACTCAATTGATATGTCTACATGATCTTAAGATAATCTGCGTACTTCTAATGAAAGCTGTAGGGGAGACTCCAGCAGTATATAGATATTACCATTTTTGTGCGTACCACTAAAGCTTTCAAGGTAACCGCTCAATTCAGCAAATCATGGCTGCGAAACCGCATTTGAGAGACACGCGCTACTATCACGCGCATCTCCTGAAGTATTGGTATAGGGTACTGGGGTTGCAGTATGCCAACCTCATAAGGCTGTTTACAACATTGCCTATCATCGTAAAAGAAAAGATGGTACAGGTTCATACATTGAGATCTGCTTCAGCAATCTGTTCGATCTGGGATGCTTTCTCCTTTGCAAGAGCTGCGGCCAGTTCAGCTTTTGCCAACTCTTGTACCTTCTCAACTTGTTGACTTGCTTCCTCATCCTATTATGTCAGTCATAGTACAGTTACATAAAGAATTGATGTAAGGAGGGTAGAAAAAATATGGCACACCGAAGCACATCTGACAGACCTTCCGCTGCAGCTCATCCATCAGCTTTTGTTCAGTTTTTTCTTGAAGTTCTTTAACTGCAGCAGCAGCCTTCATTTTCTCTTTCTTCAGCTCCTGAAGCAACATCATGAAATTCAAAATGCCACAAAATTAAAGCAATCATCTGAAACTAAAACACAGACAAAAGATACTATATACAAGTATAGTGCATACTAAAATACACTGACAAGAGTGAAGAAAAGAATGCACATTGTGCAGATATAATTCTGATGTTTTGATTTTATTTAATCCATATTTCACTAGCATTTGAGAAATATTGTTAAACTACTACTCCTTCAACGTCTACATGTACGTCGACGCGATATTTGTTGGGTGGAACACTTGAAATTTTAACAGTCCATATACTACCTGGATTGATCACGTTGGTGCCATCTCAATGTATCAATGAAAAAGATTATCCAGATATTGTTGTTTTCATGAAATTTCCAATAATGTTACCAATTTTACATCTAGCAAACTGGCTCAATACTGAAGAAACATATAAGCGTACACATGACTTGCGTGTGCATAAGGAAATCAGAAAAAGCATGCCTGACTCACCTTATCCAGAATTGCTGCCTCTTCAGCGTACATGAGCTCCCGGGCCCTGGTATCCTTCAACTCCTTTTCGTATCTTTCCTGAAAAAACACAAGCATACCCAAGAAAAAATTATTACTGTCAACTCTGTGCTACTCCGTCCATTCAGATGTAAGGTGTTACTTTGTTTGCCACGAGTGGATTGGGAATGGTATGAAACCAAGAGAACTAGAGGGAAGTAAACATGATATCTATGATATTAATGTCTTGGGAATAAGAGAGGGATAAATTAATAGCAATATTTAGTTATAAATGTCGAAGAAAGGGGGAAACAAACTTGCGCAAAAGGAAGAAAGTGTCATCAAAATTTGCAAACCTTATAGTGTTGGAGAATAATATGCTCTTATTTCTTTAATAGGGGAGTATATATGCTCAAAAGGTTCAATGACTATTGTCATTATCAATAAAAACATGAACTAATTTAGCAGCACTGCAGCTGCTATGGAACTGCTGGATGTCCACGAGAACTGAAACAGCTCAACAGGAGGAAAACAATACTGTACAAAAAATACATGAAGGCATGCTATGCTACTGCTAATCCTTGATGTGTACAAAGCAACGACCATGGCTAAGTAGAAACATCACGTGCAAATGGATAACAAACCTTCAACTTCCTTTTCTCTTCAGAATACGTGTAAGCATCTGTATCTGCCTGCTTTTTTTCAGCAGCATGAATAGCATCTATAATATCCAGCATAATTTTCCCATCATCGGAAGCTTTTACACCACCAACAATGCCATCACTTTTAGTCTCCTTAGCACTCTGTTTAACAACATAAAGAGATAAAGTAAACATTGAAATATGAATATTAAGTATCAACTTATTTCTAGCAGCCTCTCCATCAATAGGAAGTATTTCTTCCAATGTTGGTATTGTCCAATTTTTAAAGGTGGGAATACATACCACATCTTTAGGAATATCATGCTCCTCCTGTAGTAAATATGTCTCAGCAAGAGATTTCTGTTCACCTACATCAGCACCTAATGGATCCTACAGATAAGGATTTATCAATTAGATGATTCTACCAGCGTCCTTATTCAATATATACTTAGAAACAGCATCATGCAAAAATACAGACATAAAAAAAGTTTCGTCAGATTTTGCTACATGGAACAACTGGTGGTGTGTTACTAAAAAGTAACTTACAATCTAGTGGTTCTAAACTTCACAGTGATATAACAAAAAGTCAATATACTATCAACTCAAAATTGCTCAAGAGCGCCAGCTCTAAATGTAAAATTCCAATCGAATAAAATTCAGAAATCACAAACATAGATAGATGATAGTACTGTTAAACAACAAGCTGTGACAGCTGCATGACTAATCATGTTTTTTAAACTAGATTACTGGAGGATTTCATTCAGATCTCCATTTCTAAATATTTCTTCTGCATAAATCATATGGCATAACCTTTACAGTGTATAATCTATAAAAACTGAAAGCAACACAGTAATCCTTGTAAGCCTGTAGAATCCATCGAATTACCAATTAGGAAGGAGAAAATATAAGTACTTTGATATACCAATCAACATGCAAATGATGATAAATCGGTGGTTAAATAACAAGTTCAGGAAGAACTCAAACCTTTTGTACTTCAGCCGTTGTTTGGCTTGATTCTACTGGAGAAACTGTGCTACTTATCTTGTCAGCTTGTCCAAGAGGAACTTCACCTGCTGCCTTATTTACAACATTTGGCTTTATGTCAACAGAGAGAGTATCTTGAGACGGCAGTTTAGTATCAGCACCATGCTCATCTTGAACTGGCAGTGTTCCCTGGGTTACGGTTTCTGTTTCTTTTTCTTCTGCAGGAGTAGGCTGCTCACCGGCAGTTGGAATCCCTTCAGCTGGAAGGCCCTTGGGTGTATCCTGAACAATGCCATTCTTTGGATCCAACATGGTTTGTTTCTGATCAACCTTTTGTTCAAAAGGGGACTTCAGATTTTCATACATCTTTGTGAGATTTTGCTCCCTGATGGTCGAAGGCAATTTTTCATCCATAAACTGAAGGTCTATGTAGTCAGCTCGATAAGCGGCCATACCAGCAGCACCAACAACCAGAGTTCCAAGCAGAACCTTTGGAACCTTGCTTCCAGACTTAGAAGGTTCTTCTTTAGGTCCAGGGACAGATTTCTGTGCTGAACCTTGTTGGGATGCTTTTGTTGAGTTTCTTCTGAGTTGACCGAATGTTGGACTTTGGACCTGATAAATAGGTTATTCTGTCACTTTTTTGCACTTCAGGCCTATCAGCAATAGAAAGAGAAAAAAATGCAAGAATACTCCCAACTATTGTGCAAACTTCCAAAGCTAAGGAATGGAATGAGGAAAGGCGGTTGCAAAAGCATTACAAACCTAATAACATAAATTGTGTGCATTCATTGCACGTAGAAAATCACTGCATTTATGTAAATATATGCGATGAGCACATGGAAAAAACTATACATGGCTTTTGACAGGTCCAATCAACTCGCAGTAGAATTTTGCGCTCGCACTGATAATACTACTAACGAATAAGTAACAACATAACATTACAAATATCACAAGAAAGTGTGGTCCTATTTTCTTCTAGAAGCATTCATCAAGGGTTAGTGAGTAATCGGTGTTCCGTATGAAAAATAATACAAACCTCATATGTGGCAAAATAAGTACAAATAACATGATTCATGTCAGCCCAATCTAATTGGATTCTTTCATTGCCAACTAAGCTAATGTCAACTCCTATTAAGTTCCAAACATTGCCACATGTACCACAGCATCATGCTCCAAACACAGACAGCCCTTAGTTAATCTATCTCAAATCAGATGAACACAAACGGGCTATGTTAACTAAAACAAATGACAGGACGAGCAGCATTCCCAAAAACTAATCAGACATGAACAGCCATAACACAGCCCCTCCACTGGCAGCTTAACCAACGAATCCACCAATCCCAGGCAAGCTCTCACAAGCAACTGAATTCTCAGCCCAACACACGCCTACCAGAGCAAGCAATTCGACCAGCTGCAACCACCGGAGACCGTCCTAATGGGGATCGAGCCACGAGACATAACGGGGACGCTTAATTACCTCGCTGGAGATCGGCCTGGGGATCCTCCTGAGGGACCGCAGCGGGTACAGATCCCGCACGCACCTGCGAAAGCAGAGAGAGCCAGGCATTAGGCGTGGAAACCCTAATTCGGCGGGGCGGGGCGGAAACCTAGGTCGGTGGCCGTACCGGCGCAACATGGCGGGCGATGCCGTGGGAGGCCTCCGCCTCTCGGTCTACTCGCCTCTGGGGAGGGCGGAGGAGGCGAGGAGCGGCGCGGCTCCGATCGTCCTGCGGGGTCACCGCCTTGCGCCGCGGGGGCGAGCCGGCGACGGCGGGGGAGAGGGCGAGCGGCGCGGGGAGAACGGGGAAGACGGCCGTGTGACGCGGCCTGGTTATGTGCGGCTTCGGGAGAATACGAGACTGTGTTTTCTGGTAAAAGGAATTGTTTTTCTTTCTTTTTTTAGGTCAAGAATTATTTTTCTAATGAATGGTAAAAGGAATTTCTAGAGGTTGATTGTAAAAGTCACCGCACCGGTGGTAAACCTGAGGGAAGCCGGGGTAAAAGGCCCAGGGCCGAAAACCCGGGATCCGGGCCCGACTCGTGCTTAGCTTTTGCGCACAAAGTCCAAGGAGACTAGAATAGAATCTGCCCTTTAAATGAGATCGTGGGATTAATAGAAAAAAAAATCATATTTAAACAATCCAAAAAAATCTGAAATTATTTGACAACATACCTATGATGTATATCTACAACTGCAAAAAAGATCAGCTCAAAACTCGGTCTAAATTGGAGATACAAAAATGACAAATTCAGCTGTGAATAGTGGCAACTTTGATGAATAGTGTTTGTCTTTTTTGTTTCTCTATATAAGTGTAGTTTGAATTAGGAGCTGGAACTTCTTGAGATTATACATCAGACTTATGTGTGTCTGCAAACATAAGGG